>NC_137676.1:66255858-66373358 GCF_963989245.1 Nansenia antarctica
TAGTGCAAAACGGACATGAAAAGAAAATGGTCATATTTGGCTGTCAGAATTGATTCAACTGTAATACAATGGACTATCATTCAACCGAGAAAGTGAAAAACTGCAGGTTAGAAGATGTATTTGAATTATTTTCATATGTTTTCAGCTATATTAGTAGTACCGTTTTACCGGCTTTGGCTCAGGAGGTAGAGCCGGCGTCTAATGATTGCAAGGATGGCGGTTCGATCCTTGGCTGGCCACGTGTGTCGAGGTGTCCCTGGGCAAAACACTGAACCCCAAATTGCTCCCAATGAGCAGGCAGGCGCCTCAAAAGACGGATAGTACAGTAAGAGTGAACGAACTGGAGTACAAACTGTATCTAAGAACGAACAGTCTGGTGGCCCCTGGAGGACCGGTTCAGGGACACTCAAACCTGAATACAATCCATCATCTGGACATTTACCAGACCAGGGGAGTGGGGAAATATAGAGTCTCTCAGACCAGGGGAGATGTGGAATACGCCCAATCTGCCAACACTGCATAGCCAGGATGCAGAGGCCATTTAGTACTATAACTCCAACATCCTGGTCACTGAGTACGAAGCCCTTATTACACATTGAGACCGTCTTCAATGTAGACACATCTACATTTACATTTTTGGCATTTAGCAGACGCCTTATTCTAAAGTGACTTACAATCGATACATTTGACTAAGTAAGTGAATCATCAATCCACCAGTCATAGCAGGAAAAGCAATCTAGCTCAAGCCAGCGGCCATTGGCAGACGTTGTGCTAGTGTTGTGCTGTGTGTGTGTGTGTGTGTGTGTGTGTGTGTGTGTGCCTGTCTGTCTGTCTATCCCATCTCTCCCCTCAGGTTACACACACACACACACACACACACACACACACACACACACACACACACACTTATTTTAGATATCACTCAATGGAAGTCACCATTTACATTACATTTACATTTTTGGCATTTAACAGACATTTGAAATTTATCCAAAGCAACAAATGCATTTGACCAAGTAAGTGAATCATCTGTCCACCAGTCATAGAAGGAAAAAGTAATCTATGCTCAGGCCTGGCAGGGCCATTAGCAGTCGAAGAAGAAAGATATTTTCAATCACGATCAGTCACCAAGTCACCATCACTCAATGGAAGTCAATTCAACTTTTGCAAGTATGATTAATTACTACTTCAGTAACGACTGTTAATCATGTTATACCCTTGCTTATTACATTTTCGTCGTAAATATTAACAGTGATGTTGATATTCCAATGAACTTTTGAGTCTGTATTAGGCTGTCGTGTATTCTTATTGATTATGAATCAAAGAACAGTTAGTTTAAGACAATTTAATCAGTTACAGGCAGATTCATACATTACATGCGTTCTCCATGGACCTCGGGTGGGAAGAGAGCGCTCTCTGTGTCTCTCTCCCCGTTCCCCTCCAGAGGGGAGGGGCCAGCGTGCATGTGTGTCCCTGCCCAACCCCCAAAGGTCTCTGTTGGTCATCTGGTTGCCATAGAACCCTCACCGTTAGAGGGCATCATGTCCCCGCATGCCCTGGTATGTGTGTGTGTTCAAAACATACTACATATTCATACATAGATCATACATACTACAGAAATATACGACAAGGCCTACTATAATTATGTATTCAAAGTATGCATATTTTTCTGAAGAGTTTGCAAACCAGACTATGAGAAGAACAGACTTCATCTCCAGAGTAAGGCATTTACATGAGTTTAACTGTTAATGAAATTATGTAACAGAAATTTTAAATTAAATTCATATGAATTTAACCATCACCATATTTGTGTTTTCAATGCCCCACCCCTGGCCCCATGAATTTAACCATCACCATAATTGTGTTTTCAATGCCCCACCCCTGGCCCCCTGCCTATACAACTGATTTAATGATCATGAATTTTTTTTGTTTCCATTGCCAAATCAACAGTTAACACAAAGTACATGTAGGCCCATGGTACAATCAGTATTAACAAATGCTGGAAATAATGACAATCCCACATGTGGATTTGTAGTAGCCTAACTGTAGAAAGAAAATTGCAATCCTCACAGTTATTAGGGGGGTAGTGGGGCCTAGTGGATAGTGAGTTTAGTTGGACTTGTGATCAGTAAAAATCATGACTTCAAATTCCACCTTGGAACACCACCACTAGTGTGCCCTTGAGTTAGGCACGAGTTAGTCCTAAATCACTCCTGGGAGACTGTCCCTGTAATCTCTAATTGTAAATTGCTTTGGATAAAAGCGTCTGCTACAGCAGCTGGTGTTTTGGGAGACAAGTAGGCCAAGGTCATTATGAAAGTACAGATTGTAAGCTTTGATGCGCCATGCATTGACATCTTTGAAGGAGCAAATATTTGAGGAAGATATGCGTCTGTGAATGTTGGTACACCTGATATCACTAGGTCCCTCAAAGATCTGTAGAGATCCATATCAGAAATGTTGTCCTTGGCGTATTCTATTGGTAGAATCTTTGATAGGATTATCATCGTCTTCATTCTTCCTCTTCTTTTGTACTTTCCCGCGCGCGCAGAACGTTTCTTTGTCCGTGAGGCAAGCCTCTGATTTGAGTGCCAGAGCCAATCCACTCGCTCCATGTGTCTAGAGCCGCCTAATTTGCATAGCTCCCCCTTCAAATAGCGGGTAAGCGGCCACTACTGCCATTGTTAGCTTGAACAAAGAGACATCAACATGCCTGAGCCAGCGAAGTCAGCGCCCAAGAAGGGCTCCAAGAAAGCCGTCATCAAGACCGCCGGCAAAGGCGGCAAGAAGCGCAGAAAGTCCAGGAAGGAGAGCTACGCCATCTACGTGTACAAGGTCCTGAAGCAGGTCCACCCCGACACCGGCATCTCCTCCAAGGCCATGGGAATCATGAACTCCTTCGTCAACGACATCTTCGAGCGCATCGCCGGCGAGTCTTGCAAACTGGCCCACTACAACAAGCGGTCCACCATCACCTCCAGAGAGATCCAGACCGCCGTGCGTCTGCTGCTCCCCGGTGAGCTGGCCAAGCACGCCGTGTCCGAGGGCACCAAGGCCGTGACCAAGTACACAAGCTCCAAGTAAATTCCGCGACTACTCTACCAACCCCAAAGGCTCTTTTAAGAGCCACCCACCCTGTCAATAAAAAGGCAATTCCATGTCGAGTTGAGCGTGTAGGAGATGGCAATCATCGTTAAGATTCTAAATCTAGGGCGTAGCGGGTTAAGCGCTGATCATGTAACCGCAGGGTCCCCGGTTCGAATCCGACCGGGGACATATCCTGCATGTCATCCCTCTCTCTCACCCAGCCTTCCTGTCTAAATCTTCACTGTATCTATGAAAAATAATGACGATTTTTGATTTTTGATTTATCATGTACGTGACTCGTGTGTAGACAGCGTGACAAAACGTACTGCATTAGCAGTCTGCATTAGCCTGTGTATGTTTTTGAAGTAACAAACATCGCAACCTTTTCTCTCCAATGAAGAATAATTTGGTGAATATATGGTGTTAAGATGTGAAATCCAATCTTCTAAACAGTTGTAGAATGAACAACCGTGTTAAGTTGTATAATTCATTTTAGGATACATTTATTGGTCGCTCCCGACTATATGGTTTTAAGATTTGTACCGGTTGCCAGAGAAATTGGGTGGAAATATTTCTTTCCAAGGGATCTCATTTCCTGATTGCTACTGATTACACAGTCATTACATTACTGCGAAACGTTGAATGATACATATATTACTGTGGTATCAAAAGCGAATAAGGTTTATTTCTAACTTATATCAAATATTGACTATCAATAGGCTATTTAACTAGGGATAGAAATGCGCCAAAAGGTCCATCAAGGGTTGCCCACTAGACTATTATGACCATGCATGACTATACCAATACTAAGCTACGACCATAAGGGACGAGAGATATCCTAAATGCAATGCAATCAGAACGTATTAGTTTGGACTAATTCGCCTAATATTCACACGTCTACGCGAACATTATTGTATCAATCTTTATTTCGAATTATTATATTTTCACCTATTTAATTAGAATTCTGCCGCGCGAATGACAAAGGCAGAGGGAAACAATGGGCGGACTTTAGGTTTGTCGCTCGCCGATTGGATGAGGTTATACCCGCCGGGTGGCCAATGAACGCCGCTGCAGTGGCTATAAAAGCAACACTATAGAAAGCCGACGTCATTCTCAGAAACCCAACTGAAGCTGAATCATGTCTGGAAGAGGAAAGACCGGAGGCAAGGCCAGAGCTAAGGCGAAGACTCGCTCTTCTCGCGCCGGACTCCAGTTCCCCGTCGGCCGTGTTCACAGGCTCCTGCGCAAAGGCAACTATGCCCAGCGTGTTGGCGCTGGCGCACCGGTCTACCTGGCCGCCGTGCTCGAGTACCTGACTGCTGAGATCCTGGAGTTGGCCGGCAACGCTGCCCGCGACAACAAGAAGACTCGTATCATCCCCCGTCACCTGCAGCTGGCCGTCCGTAACGACGAGGAGCTGAACAAACTGCTGGGCGGTGTGACCATCGCTCAGGGCGGTGTCCTGCCCAACATCCAGGCAGTGCTGCTGCCCAAGAAGACCGAGAAGGCTACCAAGGCCAAGTAAATTCGTCACTTCATCTACATAATTCAAAGGCTCTTTTAAGAGCCAACCACATGTCTATTCAAAAGCGCAATTCCTTCCTACATTAGCCGACATGCACACAAATGATTCCGTAATATGCGCCCACATGAGGCGAAGAATATACTCCGACAACACATTCACAGCTAGACCACTACGCAAGCTGTTGAGCGCCACTATAACGCTTCAGATCAAGCTTGCGTTCGTAATTTCGCTTTGAGAGCGCCGGAGCGCACACTGGGTTCAACGTAACAAAGGAACCAAGTCATTTGATTGGACAAGAGGCACTCCACGAGTGCTGATCAGATTTCCACAGCGTATTTACGAACGCACCCCTAGTTTACTGTTGTGTCGACACAGCACTGTGGGCGGCTGTAGAGCCGGCGTTTAATGATCGCAAGGTCGGCAGATTGGCGGTTCGAACCCGGCTGGCCACATGTCGAGGTGTCCTTGGGCAAGACACTGAACCTCAAATTACTCCCAATGAGCGGGCCTGCGCCTTGCCTGGTCGCTTGCCGCCATTGGTGTGAGAATATGTGTGAATGAGAGGCCATTGTAAAGCGCTATGGATAAGGCGCTGTATAAGTCAGACCATTTCAGTTGTGCAAACAAATAAACTTGCCTTTTGTTCCACTGCTAATGCATTATTGCGCGTGCGTGTGGGGGGCAGAGGAAGCGCGCAGGGAAGAAGGGGGTGTCAATGATTTTACATTTTGGCGGGCAGGGTTGGACGGAGCTCACGTCCAATGGCGACCCGAGAAGGAGGTAACAACGGGCCAATGAGCTCGTCCATAATCGCCGACCAATCAGCGGATGAGAGCGCTTGCTTTATAACACGGTCATTTTCGTAAATATCTATACTCTGACTGTCAAAGAAAGAAGAACGCACCATGGCCAGAACCAAACAAACCGCTCGCAAGTCCACCGGCGGCAAAGCTCCCAGGAAGCAGCTCGCCACCAAGGCTGCCCGTAAAAGCGCCCCGGCCACCGGCGGCGTGAAGAAGCCTCACCGCTACAGGCCCGGCACCGTGGCTCTGAGGGAGATCCGTCGTTACCAGAAGTCCACCGAGCTGCTGATCCGCAAACTGCCATTCCAGCGCCTGGTGAGAGAAATCGCCCAGGATTTCAAGACCGATCTGCGCTTCCAGAGCTCTGCTGTGATGGCCCTGCAGGAGGCTAGCGAGGCCTACCTGGTCGGTCTGTTCGAGGACACCAACCTGTGCGCCATCCACGCTAAGAGGGTGACCATCATGCCCAAAGACATCCAGCTGGCCCGTCGCATCCGTGGAGAGCGCGCCTAAAGTGAGCAGGCATGCTGCACAATTATACTTGATCGAAGTATAATCTACAATAATATCCCAAACGGCTCTTTTAAGAGCCACCTCAATGTTTCACTCAGAGGCAAAGTTGTTCCATTCACCACACTGACGCCTACAGTCATTAGTTATCTACATTGTCTATGCATATTATAGATCACGACAGTCGGAATACATGAGGCGCCTACAGTAAACACCTAAACGAGTTAACTAATAATAAAAACTATCAAGTCATTGTAACGATCTAAGACAGCCGCATAACATACAGCCCTATACATCGTGTAGTGGGGGTAATATGTGCAACATTTTAGGGTAATAGTTCACTTATTCATAAAAGCACACTTGGTACACAACATTTTAAGATGTGGAGCCCTCGCAAAAACTCCTCGTGGCCGTGGCGGCCATTTTCCTTTCCGCCATAGCCAAATTGTGTATTTTGCTTCATATCTCCTGAACCAAACATGATAACACCAAACAGATGATGTCTACCCCTATGTTTTGAAGGCCAAGGATTACAATGATACCATATACAACATCATAAAGTGTTCAGGTGGCCATGGCGGCCATTTTCCTTTCCGCCATAGCCGAATTATGTATCTCACTTCATATCTCCTTAACCAAACATGATAACACTGAACAGGTGATGTCTACCCCTATGTTTTGAAGGTTCAAGGATTACAATGATACCATATACAACATCATAAAGTGTTCTGGTGAATAGTTAAGTGGTGACCTCAGACCTCATAATGTGCCAGGGATCACAGAAGCAGACACACAAGGGAACAAGTTTAAGGAAGTTTAATAAAAACAAAGACACCACACATTACCCTGACACCTATTCTTCACTGTCTCCACAGTCTCCTCCACACTGACACAGAGCAGTGCACTTTAAGGAGGCTTTTCTGCACTTGCAATGCCCCCGGCAGCCTTTCTTGCAGCCACAACTCAAAAGTTCCAGGATGGACTGGCTTGCCTGTGGAAGAGTTGACCACAAAGGCTTCCAGCCACTTGGATCCATCCAACCCCAGTCTTTTGGTGATGGCATCTTAGGTGCAACCACAAGAGCTAATATTTTTCACATATTACCCGGACTAGTAGTGATGGCACTCGAATTGCCTAGGCCCCGGACCATTGCCTAGGCCCCGGACCATCACAATGGCACCATGGACACCACCGCCGAACGTTCTCAAAGAACACTCATTGCCACCACGAGTGAAGTCTGCTCAGTCTGCTGAAGAAGCGAGTAGGACTGGTACAGATCAGGTAAGAGGTATACATTACGACGGTACCACTACTGTAGCTGAGAATCTCTCCTTTAACCTCATATACATTGTTTCATCTCAAATCCAAACTGTTCGAGTGTAGAGCTCATGTACCTTCCTCTTTCCAATATGGAGGGCACTGTAAATAGATTTGCTGTGTAGGTGAAAGAGAGAGTCTTATTATGGTAGAGGATAAAGTTGGTTTGGTTGGATGTATGGTTGGTTACTTGTTCTGTTGGTTGATTGGATGGATGAATTTATAGATGAGAGAATGGGAGATATGTAGGCTACTGTAGATAGATAGACAGATGAAGTTAAATAGATGAGGGAAAGATGAGAGTTATTGTGGTAGCTGATAAAGGATGGCTGTATAGATAAAAGAGATGATGGATAGAGAGGGGAGGTTTAGATGAGGGAAAGATAGATAGATGAGAGTTATTGTGGTAGCTGATAAAGAATGGATGTATATGTTACGGTACATGTGGGAATACGGTACATGTGGGAAAACTAGGGTTAGGGTTAGGTGCTACGTCGACTTGGTACATGCTGGCATGTCTATGTCTAACCCTACCCCTAACCCTAACCTTAACCGTAGCACCCTAGCACCTAACCCTAACCCTAGTTTTCCCACATGTACCGTAACATATAGATAAAAGAGACGATGGATATATGGGAGGTATAGATAGATCAATAAGTAAGAGGTTAATCAGTATGGGTTAAACTGAGTGAAGCAGAAGTGGTGAAAGGATCTAGGTTGAAAGAATTATGTCAGTATGCCCTTTAAACCTGCTCCTGTTTGTCTTGATCTGTTCATTCCCTCCATCATGTCCTTTCTTTCTGAGGTATATTTCCTGCAGTTAACAAGTGCATGTTCTACTATTTCTGATACTTGACAATATTCACATGGTCCAGTTGGATGCTTTCCTATAATGTGGAGATCTCCATTCAAGTTACCGTGCCCTATTCTTAGTCTTGCCATCACCACCTATTTTCTATTTCCTCCTGTTTCTCTCACTACCCACTCTATTTTGTGTTGCATGCAGTTGTCTTCCTCTTGTCTCCTGGTCCCATGGCTGCTGCCACACTATATTAGCTTCCCTGCATGCAATACTCTTTCCCTCAGATGTTGATATTTGAATTGAAAACAGCTTGTTTGGCTAGTTTATCCACTCTCTCATTACCCATAATGCCTATATGCGCAAGGACCCAAATTAATGTGACCACAGTTCCTTGTTTTACTACCCGTGAATGTATTTCCATTATTATAAATATCAGGTCTTGGCGCTTACTAGATGTATAGGCTGTTCAGACCCGATGCTGAATCAGTACAGATCAGAGCTGTGTTGGGTTTGGCTTGTTCAATCCACTATGAAGACATCCAAATCGCTGCTGCATCTCCTGTCCATCCAAAACTGTCTTGTACTATTCCCTCCCTTTCCCAACAGGCCTGCAGCACTTTTTTGGTTGGGTGATTCTCTCTGTGCCCTCTCAAATGTATTCAATAATTCACTCTGATCTGCTTTCTGCGTATACTCACTGTCACCATCCATCCTCTTTCCTGCCATCCTGCCAGAGTATGCAAGGAACAACGCAGGAACATAATTCCAGACCTATAACGTTATGGTTGCAATTTTAAGGCTAGTTACTATTTATCTATTTTAGTAGCCGAAAATATTCATCATAACGCTGCTGATATCCTCGAGACGGACGGCAGGAGTCACAGTGCAACAATCAAAAGATCACCGTGTTAGGATTTCAATGATGGTGATTAATATGGCAATTGATTCCTCACAGTAGACATACACCAACCATAGCCTATGGCTTTCTGTCCTGTCATGTCTATATTAATATGGAGGAGAGAGACACCATCCCGAAAAACCATCCATAGGCACAAGCTCCCAGCGCCGTCCCGGCGACTGTGTTTTACGGCCACCAAAAGAGCTAACATTTAAAACACCCCGCACCACATCGGGACACCCTCAACCTTTGTACACCCTCACCAGACAGCCTGGCTACCTGGTCAACGAGTGCTGGTCCCAATCATATGCACTTTTAGCCACTTTAGGAGACAAATAGCACAGGAAAAGCTGTGCGCACCGCTCCCTTCGACGGTGGAACTGCGGGGTTTTGAGCGAGTCACAACAAAACACACGAGCCCTTCGCGGCTCACATGACTTTATTCTAAACGGAGGCAAGTCTGCTCGCTGGCCCGTTTGCATTTGGACCTAAACTCGGCACCACCGGTGACTTATAGCCCGTTATTCGCGAGGAGAAAACACAGGCGCCCGGACATTTCGCAAGCTAAGACTGCTGAGCAGGGATGGTTGAGTCTGCACGGTTCTCATGCCTCGTATTAAGGACAGCCCCCTGCTCCGGGTTGAGCTTCATTCTCACCGAGTAGCTTTGCAGACTAGTTGGTACCAGAACGAACGAGACCTTCTACAGACATGGCAGAAGTCGCACCAGCAGTAGCCCCCGCCGCCGCGCCGGCCAAGGCCCCCAAGAAGAAGGCAGCAGCCAGGCCCAAGAGAGCAGCTGGCCCCAGCGTCGCCGAGCTCATCGTGACGGCCGTGTCCGCATCCAAGGAGAGGAGCGGCGTGTCCCTGTCTGCTCTCAAGAAGGCCCTGGCGGCCGGTGGCTACGACGTGGAGAAGAACAACTCCCGCGTTAAGGTCGCCGTCAAGAGCCTCGTCACCAAAGGCACTCTGCTCCAGCTCAAGGGCACCGGGGCCTCCGGCTCATTCAAGCTCAACAAGCAGGCTGCCGTGGCGGCCAAGAAGCCGGCGAAGAAAGCCGCCGCCCCGAAACCCAAGAAGGCGCCCACAAAGAAGCCCGCCGCGGCCAAGAAGTCTCCCAAGAAGGCAAAGAAGCCCGCGGCAGTCGCCAAGAAGTCTCCCAAGAAGGCAAAGAAGCCCGCGGCAGTCGCCAAGAAGGCCACCAAGAGCCCCAAGAAGGTGAAGAAGGCCACACCGGTCAAGAAGGCTCCGGCTAAGAGCCCCAAAAAGGCCGTCAAGGCAGTCAAGCCCAAGGTAGCCAAACCCAAAACGGTGAAGCCCAAGGCAAAGAAGGCAGCCCCAAAGAAGAAGTAAACATTCAAAGTGTTCTTTCCGACATCATTTGTACCACAAAAAGGCTCTTTTAAGAGCCACCCACATTTTCGTAAAAAGCATTATCATCCATGACGACAGAAAAAGTCGAGTGTTTATTTTAGAAAGTATTTTACACCAGTGTCAACCACGGACTTACACACACGACAATCATGGTTTTACTTATTGAGTAAATAATGAGCAGTAATGAGAGATTTGACATCTAGGTCTAGTTTACACTTTGACGCTATAAAGTGTCACTCGGTAGATCTGTGTGCGGGAGAGGATGGTGGGGGCATGACAGTGTCCACAAAGTTGCATATAATATAAACATATACAGATAGTTATAAGAGATACTCTTTCCGTTACACCATTACGTTATATTTGGACAGAAAGGCGGGCGATAACAGACAACTTTTCGCTCAGTCAGGAGTAAGTACTACAGAGAGCTGGGAATGCACTTCACAATGTACATATTATATACGTATCAATTATATATTATTATTATGACATATACTAGTTTTAGTACATTGAATATGTCACGTGGGGCGAGTTTGATTTGAACTTCGATTTCTGGCGCGCGAGGGAAACTCACAAAGACAATCTTCAATATTCACAATGTATCACAATCTCTGTCTCTTGATTGGATGAGGTGACATCGACCCAGTGGCCAATGAACGCCGTCAAGGCGAGCTATAAGTACGACGCTCCAAGCGGCTGAACTATTATCTGAAATTCTTTTCTTCAGCTTGTTTGAGATCCCGCTAAACCGTCACCATGTCAGGAAGAGGCAAAACTGGAGGCAAGGCCAGAGCCAAGGCAAAGACCCGCTCTTCTCGCGCTGGTCTTCAGTTCCCTGTGGGCCGTGTGCACAGACTCCTTCGTAAGGGCAACTATGCCCATCGTGTGGGCGCTGGCGCACCGGTGTACCTGGCCGCCGTGCTCGAGTACCTGACTGCTGAGATCCTGGAGTTGGCCGGCAACGCCGCCCGCGACAACAAGAAGTCTCGTATCATCCCCCGTCACCTGCAGCTGGCCGTCCGTAACGACGAGGAGCTGAACAAACTGCTGGGCGGTGTGACCATCGCTCAGGGCGGTGTCCTGCCCAACATCCAGGCAGTGCTGCTCCCCAAGAAGACCGAGAAGCCCGCCAAAAAGTAAACGACCACCGCGGCTTCGGCTCCTCAACCCCAAAGGCTCTTTTAAGAGCCAACCACTTCTCTCTCCAAAAGAGCAATGCATCACTCCATCCTCTGTTTGTGTGCGCTGTGAGCCCCTCATGTTGTGAAAATTCCTCAATCTTATTTTATGTACATGAGGCAGGGAAAACGCACCAACGATACACACAGTTGTGACAGAAGCACTCCATGATATGACATTTTCAGCATTCAAAATAATATTCAGTTCTCTACGGTTTTAAAAACCAACCCTTCCTTGTGAAGTAAACCTTGTTCTTCGATATGTAGGTAATGTTTGTTTGGTACATTTGTATGAACTCGGCGGGGACAACTAATGATGGAAGTAGTGGTGGTCTAGTGGATAGTGAGTTGGACTTGTGATCGGAAGGTTGTGAGTTCAAATCCCGCCTGAAACCACACCACTACTAGTGTGCCCTTGAGTAAGGCACTTAGCCCTCAGTTACTCCAGGGGGAATGTCCCTGTAATTCGTAATTGTAAGTCGCTTTGGATAAAAGCGTCTGCTAAATGGCAAAATTAAATTAAAAATTAAAATTAATTAATTAAATTAAAATTAATTAAGTAGGATGAAGGATGTGCGTGAGCTGTTTTGACAGTAAAAGGACGTCCAATGGAACACAAGCACCATAAACACTAAATAAGTATCCACGATTTGCAACCTGCTGATCTCTGTACATAATGTTTACACAATTCTTATTTACTTGTGTATATTATATATTTTAAACTGCGATGTCCACATCTATTTTCATTTTAAGTTATCAGCTCTTTAGTCTAGTAGTAGATTACTTTATTTATTTGTGTTATCTTCACACTTGCTTTGGCAATGTAAACGGTTGTTTTCAATGCCAATGAAGCACACACAAAATGGAAAATTAAAGGATAGATTATCTTTGACAAAAGTTAAAGGATACATCTCTTTGAAGCCAACTGTTTGGGGAGGGGCAAACAAAATGTTTGAATTTATGGCGGCAAAGGCGTGTCCAATGGCAGCCGGAGAAGGAGGTGACAACGAGCCAATGAGCTCGTCTATAGTCGCCACCCAATCGGAGCACGACCGGGGCTTTATAAACTAAACTCGCAGACTTTTCAAGGTTATCTAAACTCCAACTGAACGAAGGAAGTTAGCACCATGGCCAGAACCAAGCAAACCGCTCGTAAATCCACCGGAGGTAAAGCCCCCAGGAAGCAGCTCGCCACCAAGGCTGCCCGTAAAAGCGCCCCGGCCACCGGCGGCGTGAAGAAGCCTCACCGCTACAGGCCCGGCACCGTGGCTCTGAGGGAGATCCGACGTTACCAGAAGTCCACCGAGCTGCTGATCCGCAAGCTGCCCTTCCAGCGCCTGGTGAGAGAAATCGCCCAGGATTTCAAGACCGACCTGCGCTTCCAGAGCTCTGCTGTGATGGCCCTGCAGGAGGCTAGCGAGGCGTACCTGGTCGGTCTGTTCGAGGACACCAACCTGTGCGCCATCCACGCCAAGAGGGTGACCATCATGCCCAAGGACATCCAGCTGGCCCGTCGCATCCGTGGAGAGCGCGCCTAAGACGATCAGTCATTACCTAGATATAATCTAAACAAAATCCCCAAAGGCTCTTTTAAGAGCCACCTCAATATTTCCCTCAGAGGCAAAGTTCCATTCATTATCTATTGACTCATGCAGTCCAATTCATTATAATATACAATGTGTATATTGTACATCTGTGCGTATTATAGATCGACCACAAGTCGGAATACTTGGGGTGCCAACAGCCAACAGGACCTGAACGTGATATAAGTAAACATTCTACAAGTAGAAGGCCTTGAACACTGGGCGACCTAACAAAACATGTCTGAGGACAGTCACAACATACATATCATACAGCCATTGGCTGCGTTCGTTAATTCGCCGGAGCGCACACTTGGTACAACGTCATAAAAGGACCAAGTAATTTGTTTGGACAAGAGGCGTTCCATGAGTGCTGATCAGATTTCCCGAGCGAATTTACGAACGCAGCCATAAACTACATTACACACTATGATAGAACACTAACATTCTCAAAGAACAGATCAGGTAAGAGATATACATTACTACGGTACCATTACTGTAGCTGAGAATCTCTCCTCGTATAAATTGTTTGATTTCAAATCCAAACTCTTCGAGTAGGCTATAGCTTCCTCTTTCTAATACCTATGGAGGGCACTGATGAAATGTGAACGATGCGAGTTAGACCTCTCTGATTTAAAGTTGGATTGGTGTGAATAGCTTAAAAGTTAAAAGTAGGTGGAATAATAATAAGTATATCAAAGCAAGCCCATCTAATAATAAGTATATCAAAGCAAGCCCATCTAATAATAAGTATGTCGAAAAACAATAGTTGGACTTGCTGAAACTGTGGAGCAGTTTGATTGATGCAGTAGACGTAGAGGAAGGAGAGAGAGAGGGGATGAGAGTAGGGTTGAGAGACGAGAAGCCAGGAATGATCATTGAATGTTTTGCTGATAGTAAGGGCATTTTACCAGATATTTGACCAATCTGCGAAGTAAATCGTTACCAAGAAATTTCTTCACCAATGTGTTTCTAAAGGTGTGTAATAACATGTCCTAAAAGGTTGAAATTCAACTCCTGTGGGAAACCTCATAAAAAACTGCTCAAAGTTGGGGTACCGATAACCGATTTTCGAAAATTCGAAAATGCTTAAATTGGACTTGAGTAACTTTTGAGGGGTCAAACTAGGCATTTTTCATGATTCTGAGTTGATTGCAAGCATTTATTTGTCACCAAGAGCACTTCCTGGTGCAACCCCCAAACCCCCCCCCACCCCCATTGGTGGTTGGCATTCAAAGTGAGGAAGTTTAAAGGTAACAGGTAACATTAGACAACATTAGACAGCACCAGCAGAGAGGCACTATCATGGGCATGGACACTTAGTCATAGGCCTCACTACATGTGGAACAATAGAACCAGGATGCTTGAGCTACTCACACAGCCCAGCAGAGAGGTACTATCATGGAAACAGAGTCATAGGCCTCACTACATGTGGAACAATAGAACCAGGCTGCTTCATTTACTCACACAGCCCAGCAGAGAGACACTATCATGGGCATGGAAACAGAGTCATAGGCCTCACTACATGTGGAACAATAGAACCAGGCTGCTTCAGCTACTCACTCAGCTACTCACTCAGAGAGACACTCTGCTGGGCAGTAACTTACCTGTTATGGAGGCCTAAAAAAAGGGAGATGAAAGTGAAGCTGAATAGCTTCACTCTCACCTCCCATTGTGGAAGAGATGTACCAACATGAGATGTACCAAGGACTACCAGAGGTGTTCAGCTAGACACACAGCCCAGAGACAACACACCTTCCATGGGTGCTGTGACTAGGCCTGTGGCCCTATGCTGGAGGTCACATGAGCTCCAGGGCCTAACTGCTACTCTGTCAGTCCGATTAGGAGTTCTCTCACTGGGCCTAGCTGTCTACCATTCACCCCTCATCTGGAGCTCTGACCTCCAGGGCCTAACTGCTACTCTGTCAGTCCGATTAGGAGTTCTCTCACTGGGCCTAGCTGTCTACCATTCACCCCTCATCTGGAGCTCTGACCTCCAGGGCCTAACTGCTACTCTGTCAGTCCGATTAGGAGTGCTCTCACTGGGCCTAGCTGTCTACCATTCACCCCTCATCTGGAGCTCTGACCTCCAGGGCCTAACTGCTACTCTGTCAGTCCGATTAGGAGTGCTCTCACTTGGCCTAGCTGTCTACCAGTCACCCCTCTTCTGGAGCTCTGACCTCCAGGTACTATGTGATACACTGCCAGTCCGATTAGGAGAGCCCTCACTGGGCCTAGCTGTCTACCAGTCACCCCTCTTCTGGAGCTCTGACCTCCAGGTACTATGTGATACACTGCCATTCCGATTAGGAGAGCCCTCACTGGGCCTAGCTGTCTACCAGTCACCCCTCCTCTGGAGCTCTGACCTCCAGGTACTATGTGATACACTGCCAGTCCGATTAGGAGTGACCTCACTGGGCCTAGCTGTCTACCATTCAACCCTCCTCTGGAGCTCTGACCTCCAGGTACTATGTGATACACTGCCAGTCCGATTAGGAGAGCCCTCACTGGGCCTAGCTGTCTACCAGTCACCCCTCTTCTGGAGCTCTGACCTCCAGGTAATATGTGATACACTGCCAGTCCGATTAGGAGAGCCCTCACTGGGCCTAGCTGTCTACCAGTCACCCCTCTTCTGGAGCTCTGACCTCCAGGCTCTATGTGATACACTGCCAGTCCGATTAGGAGAGCCCTCACTGGGCCTAGCTGTCTACCAGTCACCCCTCTTCTGGAGCTCTGACCTCCAGGTACTATGTGATACACTGCCAGTCCGATTAGGAGTGACCTCACTGGGCCTAGCTGTCTACCATTCAACCCTCCTCTGGAGCTCTGACCTCCAGGTACTATGTGATACACTGCCAGTCCGATTAGGAGAGCCCTCACTGGGCCTAGCTGTCTACCAGTCACCCCTCTTCTGGAGCTCTGACCTCCAGGTAATATGTGATACACTGCCAGTCCGATTAGGAGAGCCCTCACTGGGCCTAGCTGTCTACCAGTCACCCCTCTTCTGGAGCTCTGACCTCCAGGCTCTATGTGATACACTGCCAGTCCGATTAGGAGAGCCCTCACTGGGCCTAGCTGTCTACCAGTCACCCCTCTTCTGGAGCTCTGACCTCCAGGCTCTATGTGATACACTGCCAGTCCGATTAGGAGAGCCCTCACTGGGCCTAGCTGTCTACCAGTCACCCCTCTTCTGGAGCTCTGACCTCCAGGTACTATGTGATACACTGCCAGTCCGATTAGGAGTGACCTCACTGGGCCTAGATGTCTACCAGTCACCCCTCTTCTGGAGCTCTGACCTCCAGGCTATATGTGATACACTGCCAGTCCGATTAGGAGAGCCCTCACTGGGCCTAGCTGTCTACCAGTCACCCCTCTTCTGGAGCTATGACCTCCATGATAGTGCCTCTCTGCTGGGCTGTGTGAGTAGCTCAAGCAGCCTGGTTCTATTGTTCCACATGTAGTGAGGCCTATGACTAAGTGTCCATGCCCATCATAGTGCCTCTCTGCTGGTGCTGTCTAATGTTGTCTAATGTTACCTGTTACCTCCAAACTTCCTCACTTTGAATGCCAACCACCAATGGGGATGGGGGGGGGGGGGGTTTGGGGATTGCACCAGGAAGTGCTCTTGGTGACAAATAAATGCTTGCAATCAACTCAGAATCATGAAAAATGCCTAGTTTGACCCCTCAAAAGTTACTCAAGTCCAATTTAAGCATTTTCGAATTTTCGAAAATCGGGTATCGGTACCCCAACTTTGAGCAGTTTTTTATGAGGTTTCCCACAGGAGTTGAATTTCAACCTTTTAGGACATGTTATTACACACCTTTAGAAACACATTGGTGAAGAAATTTCTTGGTAACGATTTACTTCGCAGATTTTCATATGTTTCCCTTACTATGAAGGGACCATCCACATATGTAGTGTGTAATATTTCTGTTTTAATTTTAATTAAAAAACGAGGCTGGTGGGTAGGATTTAGTTCCCCCGTCTGTGGCCCACACTCCAGCACAGTAGGTGGCGCTAATGCGCCGGTAACGTTGGATACCAACCTGCCATTAAACCCCACTGAGGAAGAAGAAAAAGATGACGAAGAAGAAGAAGAAGATGGAGGACTTGAACATGGCTGAACTGTCTTCGGGTACACCGCTCCTCTATCTATGACTGTTCACATTCAACCAGAGCAGGTGGTGTTTCATAATCTCTGGTTAAACACAGCGAGCAGCTCAATTGAGACGGACCTGAAATGCAAGTAGTAGCTCACTAAAGGCAGAGCATGCATGGGAGAAAACGGGTCTGTTTGTGCCAAGATCGAAACAAAAGAACCTGCATTCAGCCAGACTTAGCCATCTATGAGACCCGCCTTTTAACCGTAAGACACTTAGCTACTTAGTTGACTTTTAGCTGAGCTATTTAAGAAAGCAGAGGATGGATTTGCTGGAGCCCACGGTGGATGTCGCTGCTCCTTCAGTGTCAGACGGGATCAAACGGGACCATGACGTCAAACGGGACCACGACGGGTGAGTTGAATGTATGAATGAATGGTCTTTATTGTCATTAATATAGTACAGGTACCATACAACGAAATTTGTGAGGGGGGGCTCCCCTGGTGCTAGGAAAAAAGACTAAAACAAGAAGGGAAAAGAGCTGGTTTACATAAATAAAGGCTATGTACACTATCCACTATACTATACTACTATACTATACAAATAAAACACTGTGCTGTACTCTATGCTATGCTATAAATATCCTAACATTTCCTATCTCTGAACCTTATGTACCCGAGGGTTGTCATATTGCACATAGTATTATTGCAGATTCATTTAAAGTGTCGCAGTTTGAACTTTGTAGGTTTTAAATGTTCACAGTTGTGTTTCAGTATTGCACTTGATTACAATCTAGTAGCTGCCATCAAATTGGAGCTGTCGCCAGCTGTCAAAGCGCAGATCGAGCGCAACCGGCAGCGGGCTCTGATGCTGAGACAAGCCCGGCTCGCATGCAGACCCTCGGGAGGCGAAGGAGGAACTGTCGCAAAAGTCGCCAAAACAATCGATTCTGGAGGAGGATTCTTCATCGATGAAGAAGAAGAGGGACTGGACGAGCAAAGGACAAAGATAGTAGTGGTCCATCAACCAGGTACATGGTAGTACACTAGGTGGTCCAACACCACCAGGGTCAATTGTTTTTCAGTATGCCACGTCAGAATCTGAATTATTATCATTATTACAGCCAATGTACTGGTACACAGGAGTACAATTATTTGGCTTAGATTCTTCAACAAGTCAACAATTCAGGCTATACTACTATAATTACAGTGATGATAGTAGTCGTTCTTTTGGTAAAGGTGTCAGATGAATCATCAGTTGCCCTCAAATAAATAGGTAGGTTAACAGTTGTTAAAATGTATTAATCACCAAGGAAATAATGTTTTCATATATTTGAAGCCTGTCTCTTGTTTTTTTCTCCAATAGCACCAGTGATTGAGCTTGACTATCTAGTTTGTGAAGACTGCGACAAACCTTTCATGGACTCCTACCTCAGCAACAGCTTTGATCTGTCCGTTTGTGACAAATGCAGGTACACGTTTAAGTATTAAATGGACCTGGATACGTTTGTGTCATTTATTATAACATGACGTGTATGCAGGTTACCACATTGTTCTTGCTTAGTGTATCAAATTACAAAGATATCACACAGAAATGTCTGACTGATAGTTGAACTGCTGTCATCCCAGATACCATGGCTTGTTTGGGTCTGTGCTTCAGCCATCATTGTGTTGTTGCAACATAACAATCAGGGGTCTGATTGTGGCAGTAATGGACTGGTTTATGTTCCTCTGCTTGTCCCTTTAGAGATAGAGTCCAAAAAGGAGTACCTGCTGAAAGACTGTGATCTTGACCTGAGAGAGCCAGTTCTGAAGTTTGTGCTCAAGAAGAACCATCACAACCCTATTTGGGGGGACATGAAACTGTACTTGAAGCTGCAGGTACAGTAGGAGGGTTCAGAAAATTGCTGTGCTCAACTATTATTCAAATCAAATCAAACTTTGCATAGAACATTTCATATACCCGGTGCAATACAATGTGCTTTACAGGAAATATACATTTAGAACAGAGAGAGAGAGAGAGAGAGAGAGAGAGAGAGAGAGAGAGAGTACTATTTAGAAAGGTATGAGATGTTTTTGGGTGCTATAGCACAAACAAGTAAACAAGGAAAAGACAAGCTCTCATGATTGCTATTATTTCTCCATTCATTAGCAGCATAGATGGACATGTTTTGGCTATAGAGCCTAGCCTTCATTGGCAATGTTAGGAGGAGTGCCAGGCCCCTTACCTACTTCACTTAATTATATTTAAATTAATAACATGTTATGTTCCTCACTGGCAATTAAGACGGTATCGTCATAGCACAATTGACTCACCTGAATAAAAGTGCGGCCAGGCAAACTGCTTGGTTTCAAACGGTGTACTAAGCCAGGGTTCGACAGTGCGACTGTTTTGGTCGCATTTGCGAGTGAATATATTTCTGTGCGACTTGGAAATACATTCAATCGCACCAGTGCGACAAAAAAATAAAGTTTTTTTTTTTTTTTTTTTTCCTAACACCAGGGGAGCCACCCCTCCTAAATTTCGTTGTTTGGTACCTGTACTATAGCAATGACAATAAAGACCATTCATTCATTCATTCATTCATTCATACTGTGAGAGCCTCTGTGTCCCTGAGTAAGAGATCATGGGGATCATGTCCCTCATGATCACAAGTGACCATAGGAGATAAATCACTGAACTTGTCAACATATTAACTTCGGGACCTGCAGCCAAAGACAATCACAGAAGCCAGGTAGGCTTACCTGTGTATGCTGCATATTAATGGCTGCTATACGGTTTGCATATTCACTGCTGTTTGGCTGATTGATTACTGAGTTGGTTTTGGAGTGCTGGCATTAACCTGGTTGGGCAGACTCGGAGCTGTGTTGTCTAGATGCTGTCAAATAAGGAATCTCCGCTTTGTCTCTTTGATTGATTGATTGATTGAGTTTATTCATGGTTCGACAGTAAGCAGTAATCCAAGGGATGACATGTGAAAGTGTGAACACCTATTTCCAACATGGTCCTTTGATATTAACATACAAAGTCTATCTCCGTTTAGAATGATAAGGTTCTATCTCCGTTTAGAATGATAAGGTTCTATCTCCGTTTAGAATGATATGGTTCTATCTCCGTTTAGAATGATAAGGTTCTATCTCCGTTTAGAATGATAAGGTTCTATCTCCGTTTAGAATGATAAGGTTCTATCTCCGTTTAGAATGATAAGGTTCTATCTCCGTTTAGAATGATAAGGTTCTATCTCCGTTTAGAATGATAAGGTTCTATCTCCGTTTAGAATGATAAGGTTCTATCTCCGCTTAGGGCAGTTCAGAGATATTGAGCGTCAAAGTTTTTACATTCCATTATGTTCTGTGAGATGGAACCTTTGTATTTTATGAATTACTAACTCAAAAATGTAAACATTTAAAAATAACACCACACAGGCATTAATAAACACCTACAGTGTCAAGAGCCGGTTATGATAATTCTGATATGTTATGATTATGATAATTTGTTGTCGTCATACGAAAATTGCACAATTTTCATTGTGCTACTGAAATTCTTGGTGTGCTACTAAATTTTTTGACATGGTAGCACAGTGCTACCTGGGGAAAAGGTAAGCGTCAAACCCTGTACTAAGCCTTTGGAAAACTGTGTGTGCGTGTGTGTTAAGGTGGAGAAACGCTGCCTAGAGGTGTGGGGTTCTGATGAGGTGCTGGAGGAGGCTAAAGAAAGCAGGGAGGAGAACAAGGAGATTCAGAAGCAGAAACACTTCAACAAAAAGGTCAACGGTGAGTACTCCTGGAGAGGTTGTGCTACACGCTGCATTCATGTGCAACTCGGGAATAGGAAACGTAAAAGTCAGAATCGGTACCTGGGGTGGGTCACAATCAACCAAAATGTTACGATTCCATTTCTACGGCGCACGTGAAAACACCATTGTTTATGAGGGAGAAATGGTAGACCTTTCACATGGAAAAGTTACATAAAACAGACATGCTATTCTGTAATGTAGAGGAGGTAGATTAAGGTTACATTTATATCTGCAACACATGAAACGTTGAAGCTGCTCTTTGCTATGTACATGGACACAGTTCACCTCAGACAAGCCAAGTTAACCACTTCAATACTCAAAATCCTCAACTCTCTAAAGGAGACAGCAAAGCCCCGCAGTGGAAATACACCCTCAGTTAGTAAAGCACATGTAATGTTTTCTTTTACACACATTGCATTGTTTTACTCACTGTTTTTAAATTGTGCAAAGTATTGACACTGCTGTGAAATGCAGTTTAAAATAAACATGACATCCTCCTCCACCCTACCCCAGAGACCACCACTCCGTCGCCATTCCTGTGATCCCCTAGTAATAACCAAAAGTAACGTTATTGCGATTTGCTGAAGACAACATCTGTCTGTCTTCCACAGAGTTGCGTCGCGCCGTGAGGAGCAGCATGTGGACAAAGGATACCAGCGCCCACCAGCACGAGTACGGCCCAGAGGAACTAGTGGACGAGGAAGAAGACATGTACAGGAAAGTCTGCAAGACCTGTGGACACGAGCTGAGCTACGAGAAGATGTAGACCAGATCCGAATCTCAGTGCTCTTTCCTCGCTTCCTGGCGTCACCTGCCACCTGCATCAATGTTCGTACAGAAGTCATATTTAGGGATGCTCCGATTTATCGGCCACCGATTTAAATCGGCCGATTTCACTCCAAATGACTCGATCGGTGATCGGCAAAAATGGCCGATCGCAAAAACCTTTTTTTTTTTTTTCTGGGGAAGACAGATAACTGAACAGAAAACATAGGAGTACGTAACAGTATGTAAACCATGAAGGCCACGTTTATGATGTCTTTTATACAGCCATATCGACTGACTTGGGCTTCAGGCCCTAACTGGGTGATAGGCCAGACTTTTACTATGCCATACAAATGGGTCTGCGTTTGCTTGGTGCCTAATGGATAGAAACTTTTGTCTAAAAAGCAAAAAATATGTAGGCTATCCAGTCAGTCGGCCTACAGTTATGTATTTTTAAAAAAATCGGTATCGGTTGATCTTGAGGAAAAAAATCGGTGATCGGTATCGGCCCCAAAAATCCAGATCGGAGCATCCCTAGTCATATTGGCTGTCGGTGAAAAGGTTTCCTTGTAATCAATTCCTTCCACTTCTCTTTGGGGATGGAGCCGATGAAGAGCCTGCAGTTGTCCAGACTCACACACACGCCGATGAACTTCCCCGGTCTAATCTCATGGTTGTCCAGCAGGTGGATGGCTCTTTGGACTGCCTCTCTGGTGGTGTACATGACGAAGGCGTAGCCCCTGTTCTCTCCGCTGAACTCCATCATCAGTCTGAACTCGTAGATCCGTCCGGCTCTCTCAAACACTGGCACCAGCTCATCCTCAAACATGTCCCTGGGGATCTTACCCACAAACACCTCACACCCCTGTGGAGGAGGGGGGCCCTCCCAACCTGGAGGAGGTCCACCAAACTTCCTCTGTCCGTTCTCCTGAACCATGTTGTAACCGGTTTTCTCCATTAGTTTCAGAAGCGCGGCCTCGTTCGAGCTCTTCATCAGCAGGCCGTCCTCCCCCAACAAGTTACCGCTGTCCCCGTCCATGACTACCGGCCCTTAACACAGTTAGGTTAACTCTACGCGGCCTTGCCCTCGGCCTCGTCCTCGGCCCCTTCCTCGGTATGGTGTGTCCCACTTTCGCTCCTCTCGCCTCGCTTGGGACTCGTTAGGGCACGTCCTAGCCATATGCCCCTTCTTTTCGCACACGTAACATTCAACATCGGCTAGGTCAATTTTCTTCCCCCGTCCATGTCCTCGTGTCCTCGCCGTTGCCCCACTGGTCCTCATGACGTTGTCTTCGTCCACCTCACTCGTCTTGTACTTTTCAGTACTCTCATAGCTTCTCAGTTTTGTTTTGAACTCACCGAACGTTAGACGGTCATTAGTTTGGGTAACGTGCACAACAAATGGGTTGAATGAGTCAGGTAACCCTTTCACTACCATGGCAATCTGTAACCCGTCACTGATATTTTCTTCGGCCCTTCTCAAAGACGTGAATATGGTCTCTGCTCGAATAACGTAATCTGTAACATTCTCGTTGCTTGCTTTGTGGAGGGAAGAGAGTTCACAGTACAGGCTCACCACTCGTGGTTTGTCTTTGCCCGCATAGTGCACACGGAGTATTGCCAATGCATTTCTTCCGTCTCGTTTTGCGTCTCTCATTACTAGAGATAAACTCTTATTATCTAGACACTGCACTAACTCAGCATATGCTTCTGCATTCTTTGTTGTATCTTCTTCAAGTGCTTCTTCGTCGTTGTCGTCTATCTCTGGTGATTCCTGGATCACTTCACTGAGGCCGCGCAGCTCCATGTGCGCCAAAAACCTCGTCTCCCATAACTCTAAGTTTTTCTCGTCACCGTCGAATAACAACCTAAACCACCTTTGGCCACCTTGACTGGGCCCATAACCTGTTACGTGAGACATTTCATACAGCAGAAGTCTCCACGTTTATAGTCAACCAAAGTAGTTGTTCATTCACGGACAGAAAAAGAATACGACCACGTCATACTCAGTTTGGCCTAGAGAAGAACCGTTTATTATTTTGCGCACCACTTGTACGTCACACTCAGGGAAGATGTAGACCAGGGCCGAATCTCAGTGCTCTTTCCTCGCTTCCTGGCGTCACCTGCCACCTGCGTCAATGTTCGTACAGAAGTCATATTGGCTGTCGGTGAAAAGGTTTCCTTGTAATCAATTCCTTCCACTTCTCTTTGGGGATGGAGCCAATGAAGAGCCTGCAGTTGTCCAGACTCACACACACGCAGATGAACTTCCCCGGTCTAATCTCATGGTTGTCCAGCAGGTGGATGGCTCTCTGGGCTGCCTCTCTGGTGGTGTACATGACGAAGGCGTAGCCCTTGTTCTCTCCGCTGAACTCCATCATCAGTCTGAACTCGTAGATCCGTCCGGCTCTCTCAAACACTGGCACCAGCCCCATCCTCAAACATGTCCCTGGGGATCTTACCCACAAACACCTCACACCCCTGTGGAGGAGGGGGGCCCTCCCAACCTGGAGGAGGTCCACCAAACTTCCTCTGTCCGTTCTCCTGAACCATGTTGTAACCAGTTTTCTCCATTAGTTTCAGAAGCGCGGCCTCGTTCGAGCTCTTCATCAGCAGGCCGTCCTCCCCCAACAAGTTACCGCTGTCCCCGTCCATGACTACCGGCCCTTAACACAGTTAGGTTAACTCTACGCGGCCTTGCCCTCGGCCTCGTCCTCGGCCCCTTCCTCGGTATGGTGTGTCCCACTTTCGCTCCTCTCGCCTCGCTTGGGACTCGTTAGGGCACGTCCTAGCCATATGCCCCTTCTTTCCGCACACGTAACATTCAACATCGGCTAGGTCAATTTTCTTCCCCCGTCCATGTCCTCGTGTCCTCGCCGTTGCCCCACTGGTCCTCATGACGTTGTCTTCGTCCACCTCACTCGTCTTGTACTTTTCAGTACTCTCATAGCTTCTCTGTTTTGTTTTGAACTCACCGAACGTTAGACGGTCATTAGTTTGGGTAACGTGCACAACAAATGGGTTGAATGAGTCAGGTAACCCTTTCACTACCATGGCAATCTGTAACCCGTCACTGATATTTTCTTTGGCCCTTCTCAAAGACGTGAATATGGTCTCTGCTCGAATAACGTAATCTGTAACAGTCTCGTTGCTTGCTTTGTGGAGGGAAGAGAGTTCATAGTACAGGCTCACTACTCGTGGTTTGTCCTTGCCCGCATAGTGCACACGGAGTATTGCCAATGCATTTCTTCCGTCTCGTTTTGCGTCTCTCATTACTAGAGATAAACTCTTATTATCTAGACACTGCACTAACTCAGCATATGCTTCTGCATTCTTTGTTGCATCTTCTTCAAGTGCTTCTTCGTCGTTGTCGTCTATCTCTGGCGATTCCTGGATCACTTCACTGAGGCCGCGCAGCTCCATGTGCGCCAAAAACCTCGTCTCCCATAACTCTACGTTTTTCTCGTCACCGTCGAATAACAACCTAAACCACCTTTGGCCACCTTGACTGGGCCCATAACCTGTTACGTGAGACATTTCATACAGCAGAAGTCTCCACGTTTATAGTCAACCAAAGTAGTTGTTCATTCACGGACAGAAAAATAACACGACCACGTCGTACTCAGTTTGGCCTAGAGAAGAACCGTTTATTATTTTGCGCACCACTTGTACGTCACACTCAGGGAAGATGTAGACCAGGGCCGAATCTCAGTGCTCTTTCCTCGCTTCCTGGCGTCACCTGCCACCTGCGTCAATGTTCGTACAGAAGTCATATTGGCTGTCGGTGAAAAGGTTTCCTTGTAATCAATTCCTTCCACTTCTCTTTGGGGATGGAGCTGATGAAGAGCCTGCAGTTGTCCAGACTCACACACACGCAGATGAACTTCCCCGGTCTAATCTCATGGTTGTCCAGCAGGTGGATGGCTCTCTGGGCTGCCTCTCTGGTGGTGTACATGACGAAGGCGTAGCCCTTGTTCTCTCCGCTGAACTCCATCATCAGTCTGAACTCGTAGATCCGTCCGGCTCTCTCAAACACTGGCACCAGCCCCATCCTCAAACATGTCCCTGGGGATCTTACCCACAAACACCTCACACCCCCGTGGAGGAGGGGGGCCCTCCCAACCTGGAGGAGGTCCACCAAACTTCCTCTGTCCGTTCTCCTGAACCATGTTGTAACCAGTTTTCTCCATTAGTTTCAGAAGCGCGGCCTCGTTCGAGCTCTTCATCAGCAGGCCGTCCTCCCCCAACAAGTTACCGCTGTCCCCGTCCATGACTACCGGCCCTTAACACAGTTAGGTTAACTCTACGCGGCCTTGCCCTCGGCCTCGTCCTCGGCCCCTTCCTCGGTATGGTGTGTCCCACTTTCGCTCCTCTCGCCTCGCTTGGGACTCGTTAGGGCACGTCCTAGCCATATGCCCCTTCTTTCCGCACACGTAACATTCAACATCGGCTAGGTCAATTTTCTTCCCCCGTCCATGTCCTCGTGTCCTCGCCGTTGCCCCACTGGTCCTCATGACGTTGTCTTCGTCCACCTCACTCGTCTTGTACTTTTCAGTACTCTCATAGCTTCTCTGTTTTGTTTTGAACTCACCGAACGTTAGACGGTCATTAGTTTGGGTAACGTGCACAACAAATGGGTTGAATGAGTCAGGTAACCCTTTCACTACCATGGCAATCTGTAACCCGTCACTGATATTTTCTTTGGCCCTTCTCAAAGACGTGAATATGGTCTCTGCTCGAATAACGTAATCTGTAACAGTCTCGTTGCTTGCTTTGTGGAGGGAAGAGAGTTCATAGTACAGGCTCACTACTCGTGGTTTGTCCTTGCCCGCATAGTGCACACGGAGTATTGCCAATGCATTTCTTCCGTCTCGTTTTGCGTCTCTCATTACTAGAGATAAACTCTTATTATCTAGACACTGCACTAACTCAGCATATGCTTCTGCATTCTTTGTTGCATCTTCTTCAAGTGCTTCTTCGTCGTTGTCGTCTATCTCTGGCGATTCCTGGATCACTTCACTGAGGCCGCGCAGCTCCATGTGCGCCAAAAACCTCGTCTCCCATAACTCTAAGTTTTTCTCGTCACCGTCGAATAACAACCTAAACCACCTTTGGCCACCTTGACTGGGCCCATAACCTGTTACGTGAGACATTTCATACAGCAGAAGTCTCCACGTTTATAGTCAACCAAAGTAGTTGTTCATTCACGGACAGAAAAATAACACGACCACGTCGTACTCAGTTTGGCCTAGAGAAGAACCGTTTATTATTTTGCGCACCACTTGTACGTCACACTCAGGCACGTTATGATGATGACAAGATAGTAGCATTAACATGGCTTTGTCTATCAACTCAAATATGCTTAACAGATACACATGCATTAAAAAAACGTTGCCTGTTCATGTACACAAGCAATCAATGTTATTGTTCACATAAGCACATATCCAGTTCCCACAATATAGCCTTGTTTTGTACCCTTTCCCTGTTACACGAGCACGTCCTTCCACTGTGGCCCCTGTTATGACATGTTGGCCATCTATATCCGCCCCAATTGTCACACAGCCATGTCCCACACATGCCTAAATGTCGTTCAGAATTATATCATATTGACTACAGACACATTTATGACAGGTCATCAATTAGGACTAGGCTATAGTCTACTAGACACACCAACATTTAAGGGCGCATATATGGCCACATACACATCGACAGTTTGTCACAGGACCTTTATTGAACAAGACATGATGACAGTGGGCTTATTGTATTTGCCCCAAATTCCTGACCGTGAATTGACCAGCAGATGTCACTATGGAGCTGCTGTATCGAATGCATCGATAGATCGACACTTTTTCCGACACAGTTGTGTTGAATGTGTCAATGCGTCGGAAAGCTTCGTTTCCCCCATCACTAGTTCCACGGCCAATGCGTTATTGCGCGTACGTGTTGGGGCAAAGGGAAGAAGGCAGAGAGGCAGGGTGTCATGATTTTACATTTTGGCGGGCAGGGTTGGACGGAGCTCACGTCCAATGGCGACCCGAGAAGGAGGTAACAACGGGCCAATGAGCTCGTCCATAATCGCCGACCAATCAGCGGATGAGAGCGCTTGCTTTATAAACACAGTCTTTTTCACCATTGTCTATACTCTGTCTGTCAAAGAAAGAAGTAAGCACCATGGCCAGAACAAAGCAAACCGCTCGTAAGTCCACCGGTGGGAAAGCCCCCAGGAAGCAGCTCGCCACCAAGGCTACCCGTAAAAGCGCCCCGGCCACCGGCGGCGTGAAGAAGCCTCACCGCTACAGGCCCGGCACCGTGGCTCTGAGGGAGATCCGTCGTTACCAGAAGTCCACCGAGCTGCTGATCCGCAAGCTGCCCTTCCAGCGCTTGGTGAGGGAAATCGCCCAGGATTTCAAGTAGTGTTGTTCCGATACCGATACTAGTATCGGCATGGCCACCGATACGCACAAAAATGCTGGTATCGGTATCGGCGAGTACTAACAAATAATAACACCCGATACCAAACTCTTGTTCAAACGCAGCACGTTGCGTTTTTCTCAGCTTGTCTGCTATCGTAGCCTGACACAGCCTTCCTAACACCTACATGCCCAGACATGCCCAGGCATGCTCCTCTGCTGGAACGCTATTGGCCCAGAGCAGCTGCTCTCAACCAATGGCGTGGCAGCTTTACACTATCGCGGAAAACCATCCACCGCTTAGAGAGCCCATTTGAGTACTGGGGAAAGAATAAGGAACGGTTCCCCACCCTGGCTGCTACTGCTGCAGTGTTTCTCTGTGCTCCCTCTACTAGTGTAGATAGTGAGAGACTGTTCAGAACAGCTTCCAACATACTGGATGAAAAGAGGAACAGGCTGCTAGGAGAGAGAGTAGAAATGCTCATCTTCTTAAAGAAGAACCTGCCTATGTATTTGAACTTGAAGCCTAAGGATTTTAATTTGGAGGACTGAGTGCTGCTATGTGACATGTCTGCACTAATGTGCAGTGCACTTTATTTTGCTCCAGCTCTTTTGTTTTTGTTTTTTAAAGTGGAGTTTGTTTACATTTGTGATAACATTTCCTAACATTTAAAATATCCTTTTATTTATTTTACCAAATTCAGGCTGCACTTCTAAAATATTATTATTCCCTCAGGTAGGCCTACATCTTATGTTAGTCTCAAATGGGCCTTATTTTGTTTGTAAATGTTTACTTGCTGTTGCACTACTTGTACGGTTTTATATCTTAAAGTTATTTTGTTTGTAAATGTTTACTTGCTGTTGCACTACTACTACGACTGTTTTATATCTTAAAGTTATTTTGTTTGTAATTGTTTACTTGCTGTTGCACTACTACTACGACTGTTTTATATCTTAAAGTTATTTTGTTTGTAAATGTTCACTTGCTGTTGCACTACTACTACGACTGTTTTATATCTTGGATATTGCACTGATTGGCATCTGTGAGAGCCACATTTCAGGTTTTATAAGGGGTTGATTTTCTTGTCACCATACCAGGTAGACAATAAAAAAAAGTTATATAGCATTCACTCTCTGTTGGTATTTTTTCCTGTTTTACAAAGGTTTTGAGCAGTGCCAGACTAAGTGTTAGCAATCATTTTACATCGAGGTGAGTATGCGGCTCAAAAAAACACGTTTTTTTGTTTTGTTTTTTCAAACGCCGTGGTATCGGATCGGTACTCGGTATCGGCAAGTACTGCACGGTAATCGGTATCGGTATCGGGATCAAAAAATGGTATCGGATCAACACTAATTTCAAGACCGACCTGCGCTTCCAGAGCTCTGCTGTGATGGCCCTGCAGGAGGCTAGCGAGGCGTACCTGGTCGGTCTGTTCGAGGACACCAACCTGTGCGCCATCCACGCCAAGAGGGTGACCATCATGCCCAAAGACATCCAGCTGGCCCGTCGCATCCGTGGAGAGCGCGCCTAAGATGACCAGTCATTACCTAGATATAATCTAAACAAAATCCCCAAAGGCCCTTTTCAATATTTTAAATATTTCCATCAGAGGCAAAGTTCCATTGACGCATGCAGTCTCTGCAGTACAATTCATTATAATATACAATGTGTATGTATTGTACATCTGTACGTATTATAGATCGACCACAAGTCGGAATACTTGGGGTGCCAACAGCGAACAGGACCTGAACGTGATAAGTAAACATTCTACAAGTAGAAGGCCTTGAACACTGGGCGACCTAACTAAACATGTCTATGAGGACAGTCACAACATGCATATCATACAGCCATTGGGTGCGTTCATAAATTCGCCGGAGCGCACACTTGGTTCAACGTCATAAAAGGACCACGTCATTTGTTCGGACAAGAGGCATTCCATGAGTGCTGATCAGATTTCCCGAGCGAATTTACGAACGCAGCCATAAACTACATACACACTATGAGAGAACACTAACATTCTCAAAGAACAGATCAGGTAAGAGATATACATTACTACGGTACCATTACTGTAGCTGAGAATCTCTGTTCATGTACTCTTCGAGTAGGCTATAGCTTCCTCTTTCCAATACCTATGGAGGGCACTGATGAAATGTGAACGATGCGAGTTAGACCTCTGATTTAAAGTTGGATTGGTGTGAATAGCTTAAAAGTTAAAAGTAGGTGGAATAATAATAAGTATATCAAAGCAAGCCCCATCTAATAATAAGTATGTCGAAAAACTATAGTTGGACTTGCTGAAACTGTGGAGCAGTTTGATTGATGCAGTAGAGTAGAGGAAGGAGAGAGAGAGAGAGAGAGGGGATTGATTGATTGATTGAAAACTTTATTAGAAGATTTGCAGAAGTAGGTACATGAAAGTACATATTACATACAAGGTCAACTAACAGGATAAAAACCCAAGAAAGCCACTGGCTTATTTCAATTGGGGTCCTTGATTCTCAATTCATCGTTACATGTAAGACAGACAAAAAATAACTAGTACTATCTACAAGATAATACAGACAAATAACTAGTACTATCTACAAGATAAACATACATCCATCATGGGAAGAACAATACAACAAAACATTAGGTATGTACAGCGGGTAGGACAGGTGGGGACATACACCACAGGTGGGGGCGGGGGACAAAACACAAAGTATGTACAGTGGGTAGTTCGGGTCTTTTAATCTGATTTTTGATTTAGAGGGTCCAGTTACGGATTGCAGCCTCCTGTAAATGTTTTTTGAGAGTGGTTTTGAAGGTGGGCAGTGTTTCGCACTCCTTTAAGATTATAGGAAGGGCGTTCCACATTTTTACTGCATAGTTTGCAAACGAGTATTGTTTGTGGTGCAACGCGGTTGAACGTGGTTCGTGGAGCTTCCTCTGGTATTGTATGTGTGGACGTTGTTCACTTTTTGGAAGTATGTTGACAGGTACTTGGGTGTCTTTGTGGTGTAGCGTATCTTGAAGACCAGGCCCAGTGCAAGCTGCTGCACTCTGTCAACTACTCGTAGCCAATCAAGGCTCAAAAAATGAGATGAGATGAGAGTAGGGTTGAGAGACGAGAAGCCAGGAATGATCATTGAAGGTATTGCTGAAGAGACCATCCACATATGTCGTGTCCAATATTTCTGTTTTAATGTGTGCCCGTTTGTGGCCCACACTCCAGCACAGTAGGTGGCGGTAATGCGCCGGTAGCGTTGGATACCAACCTGCCATTAAACCCCACTGAAGAAGAAGAAAAAGAAGACGAAGACGAAGAAGAAGATGGGGGACTTGAACATGGCTGAACTGTCTTCGGGTACACCGCTCCTCTATCTATGACTGTTCACATTCAACCAGAGCAGGTGGTTTTTCATAATCTCTGGTTAAACACAGCGAGCTCAATTAAGACGACCTGAAATGCAAGTAGTAGCTCACTAAAGGCAGAGCATGCATGGGAGAAAACTGGGTCTGTTTGTGCCAAAATCAAAACAAAAGAACCTGCATTCAGCCAGACTTGGCCATCTATGATACCCGCCTTTTAACCGTAAGACACTGAGCTACTTTTAGCTGAGCTATTTAAGAAAGCAGAGGATGGATTTGCTGGAGCCCACGGTGGATGTCGCTGCTCCTTCAGTGTCAGACGGGACCATGACGTCAAACGGGACCACGACGGGTGAGTTGAATGAATGAATGAATGAATGAATGGTCTTTATTGTCATTAATACAGTACAGGTACCATACAACGACATTTGGGAGGGGGGGCTCCCCTGGTGCTTGGAGAAAAAAAACTAAAAACAAGAAGGGAAAAGAGCTGGTTTACATAAATAAAGGCTATGTACACTATCCACTATACTATACTACTATACTATACAATAAAACACTGTGCTGTACTCTATGCTATGCTATACATATCCTAACATTTCCTATCTCTGAACCTTATGTACCCGAGGGTTGTCATATTGCACATAGTATTATTGCACATTCATTTAAAGTGTCGCAGTTTGCAGGTTTGAAATGTTCACAGTTGTGTTTCAGTATTGCACTTGATTACAATCTAGTAGCTGCCATCAAATTGGAGCTGTCGCCAGCTGTCAAAGCGCAGATCGAGCGCAACCGGCAGCGGGCTCTGATGCTGAGACAAGCCCGGCTCGCATGCAGACCCTCGGGAGGCGAAGGTGGAACTGTCGCCAAAGTCGCCAAAACAATCGATTCTGGAGGAGGATTCTTCATCGATGAAGAAGAAGAGGGACTGGACGAGCAAAGGACAAAGATAGTAGTGGTCCATCAACCAGGTACATGGTAGTACACTAGGTGGTCCAACACCACCAGGGTCAATTGTTTTTCAGTATGCCAAGTCAGAATCTGAATTATTATCATTATTACAATATGCCAATGTACTGGTACACAGGAGTACAATTATTTGGTTTAGATTCTTCAACAAGTCAACAATTCAGGCTATACTACTATAATTACAGTGATGATAGTAGTCATTCTTTTGGTAAAGGTGTCAGATGAATCATCAGTTGCCCTCAAATAAATAGGTAGGTTAACAGTTGTTAAAATGTATTAATCACCAAGGAAATAATGTTTTCATATATTTGAAGCCTGTCTCTTGTTTTTTTCTCCAATAGCACCAGTGATTGAGCTTGACTACCTAGTTTGTGAAGACTGCGACAAACCTTTCATGGACTCCTACCTCAGCAACAGCTTTGATCTGTCCGTTTGTGACAAATGCAGGTACACGTTTAAGTATTAAATGGACCTGGATACGTTTGTGTCATTTATTATAACATGACGTGTATGCAGGTTACCACATTGTTCTTGCTTAGTGTATCAAATTACAAAGATATCACACAGAAATGTCTGACTGATAGTTGAACTGCTGTCATCCCAGATACCATGGCTTGTTTGGGTCTGTGCTTCAGCCATCATTGTGTTGTTGCAACATAACAATCAGGGGTCTGATTGTGGCAGTAATGGACTGGTTTATGTTCCTCTGCTTGTCCCTTTAGAGATAACGACGTGAAACACAAGCTGATTACCCGTACCGAGTCCAAAAAGGAGTACCTGCTGAAAGACTGTGATCTTGACCTGAGAGAGCCAGTTCTGAAGTTTGTGCTCAAGAAGAACCATCACAACCCTATTTGGGGGGACATGAAACTGTACTTGAAGCTGCAGGTACAGTAGGAGGGTTCAGAAAATTGCTGTGCTCAACTATTATTCAAATCAAATCAAACTTTGCATAGAACATTTCATATACCCGGTGCAATACAATGTGCTTTACAGGAAATATACATTTAGAACAGAGAGAGAGAGAGAGAGTACTATTTAGAAAAGTATGAGATGTTTTTGGGCGCTATAGCACAAACAAGTAACAAGGAAAAGACAAGCTCTCATGATTGCTATTATTTCTCCATTCATTAGCAGCATAGATGGACATGTTTTGGCTATAGAGCCTAGCCTTCATTGGCAATGTTAGGAGGAGTGCCAGGCCCCTTACCGACTTCACTTAATTATATTTAAATTAATAACATGTTATGTTCCTCACTGGCATTAATTAAGGAGGTATCGTCAAAGCACAATTGACTCACCTGAATAAAACAAGTGCGGCCAGGCAAACTGCTTGGTTTCAAACGGTGTACTAAGCCTTTGGAAAACTGTGTTTGTGCATGTGTGTGTTAAGGTGGAGAAACGCTGCCTAGAGGTGTGGGGTTCTGATGAGGCGCTGGAGGAGGCTAAAGAAAGCAGGGAGGAGAACAAGGAGATTCAGAAGCAGAAACGCTTCAACAAAAAGGTCAAAGGTGAGTACTCCTGGAGAGGTTGTGCTACACGCTGCATTCATGTGCAACTCTGGAATAGGAAACGCAAAAGTCAGAATCGGTACCTGGGGTGGGTGGGTCATAATCAACCAAAATGTTACGACTCCGTTTCTACGGCGCACGTGAAAACACCATTGTTTATGAGGGAGAAATGGTAGACCTTTCACATAACAAAAGTTACATAAAACAGACATGCTATTCTGTAATGTAGAGGAGGTAGATTAAGGTTACATTTATATCTGCAACACATGAAACGTTGAAGCTGCTCTTTGCCATGTACATGGACACAGTTCACCTCAGAAAAGCCAAGTTAACCACTTCAATACTCTTCCTCAACTCTCTAAAGGAGACAGCAAAGCACCACAGTGGAAATACACCCTCAGCTAGTAAAGCACATGTTAAGTTTTCTTTTACACACATTGCATTGTTTTAGTCACTGTTTTTATATTGTGCAAAGTATTGAGACTGCTGTGAAATGCAGTTTAAAATAAACATGACATCCTCCTCCACCCTACCCCAGAGACCACCACTCCGTCGCCATTCCTGTGATCCCCTAGTAATAACCAAAAGTAACGTTATTGCGATTTGCTGAAGACAACATCTGTCTGTCTTCCACAGAGTTGCGTCGCGCCGTGAGGAGCAGCATGTGGACAAAGGATACCAGCGCCCACCAGCACGAGTACGGCCCAGAGGAACTAGTGGACGAGGAAGAAGACATGTACAGGAAAGTCTGCAAGACCTGTGGACACGAGCTGAGCTACGAGAAGATGTAGACCAGATCCGAATCTCAGTGCTCTTTCCTCGCTTCCTGGCGTCACCTGCCACCTGCATCAATGTTCGTACAGAAGTCATATTGGCTGTCGGTGAAAAGGTTTCCTTGTAATCAATTCCTTCCACTTCTCTTTGGGGATGGAGCCGATGAAGAGCCTGCAGTTGTCCAGACTCACACACACGCCGATGAACTTCCCCGGTCTAATCTCATGGTTGTCCAGCAGGTGGATGGCTCTCTGGGCTGCCTCTCTGGTGGTGTACATGACGAAGGCGTAGCCCTTGTTCTCTCCGCTGAACTCCATCATCAGTCTGAACTCGTAGATCCGTCCGGCTCTCTCAAACACTGGCACCAGCCCCATCCTCAAACATGTCCCTGGGGATCTTACCCACAAACACCTCACACCCCCGTGGAGGAGGGGGGCCCTCCCAACCTGGAGGAGGTCCACCAAACTTCCTCTGTCCGTTCTCCTGAACCATGTTGTAACCAGTTTTCTCCATTAGTTTCAGAAGCGCGGCCTCGTTCGAGCTCTTCATCAGCAGGCCGTCCTCCCCCAACAAGTTACCGCTGTCCCCGTCCATGACTACCGGCCCTTAACACAGTTAGGTTAACTCTACGCGGCCTTGCCCTCGGCCTCGTCCTCGGCCCCTTCCTCGGTATGGTGTGTCCCACTTTCGCTCCTCTCGCCTCGCTTGGGACTCGTTAGGGCACGTCCTAGCCATATGCCTTTTCTTTCCGCACACGTAACATTCAACATCGGCTAGGTCCATTTTCTTTCCATGTCCTCGTGTCCTCGCCATTGCCCCACTGGTCCTCATGACGTTGTCTTCGTCCACCTCACTCGTCTTGTACTTTTCAGTACTCTCATAGCTTCTCAGTTTTGTTTTGAACTCACCGAACGTTAGACAGTCATTAGTTTGGGTAACGTGCACAACAAATGGGTTGAATGAGTCAGGTAACCCTTTCACTACCATGGCAATCTGTAACCCGTCACTGATATTTTCTTCGGCCCTTCTCAAAGACGTGAATATGGTCTCTGCTCGAATAACGTAATCTGTAACATTCTCGTTGCTTGCTTTGTGGAGGGAAGAGACTTCACAGTACAGGCTCACCACTCGTGGTTTGTCCTTGCCCGCATAGTGCACACGGAGTATTGCCAATGCATTTCTTCCGTCTCGTTTTGCGTCTCATTACTAGAGATAAACTCTTATTATCTAGACACTGCACTAACTCAGCATATGCTTCTGCATTCTTTGTTGCATCTTCTTCAAGTGCTTCTTCGTCGTTGTCGTCTATCTCTGGTGATTCCTGGATCACTTCACTGAGGCCGCGCAGCTCCATGTGCGCCAAAAACCTCGTCTCCCATAACTCTAAGTTTTTCTCGTCACCGTCGAATAACAACCTGAACCACCTTTGGCCACCTTGACTGGGCCCATAACCTGTTACGTGAGACATTTCATACAGCAGAAGTCTCCACGTTTATAGTCAACCAAAGTAGTTGTTCATTCACGGACAGAGAAATAATACGACCACGTCGTACTCAGTTTGGCCTAGAGAAGAACCGTTTATTATTTTGCGCACCACTTGTACGTCACACTCAGGGAAGATGTAGACCAGGGCTGAATCTCAGTGCTCTTTCCTCGCTTCCTGGCGTCACCTGCCACCTGCGTCAATGTTCGTACAGAAGTCATATTGGCTGTCGGTGAAAAGGTTTCCTTGTAATCAATTCCTTCCACTTCTCTTTGGGGATGGAGCCGATGAAGAGCCTGCAGTTGTCCAGACTCACACACACGCCGATGAACTTCCCCGGTCTAATCTCATGGTTGTCCAGCAGGTGGATGGCTCTCTGGGCTGCCTCTCTGGTGGTGTACATGACGAAGGCGTAGCCCTTGTTCTCTCCGCTGAACTCCATCATCAGTCTGAACTCGTAGATCCGTCCGGCTCTCTCAAACACTGGCACCAGCCCCATCCTCAAACATGTACCTGGGGATCTTACCCACAAACACCTCACACCCCCGTGGAGGAGGGGGGCCCTCCCAACCTGGAGGAGGTCCACCAAACTTCCTCTGTCCGTTCTCCTGAACCATGTTGTAACCAGTTTTCTCCATTAGTTTCAGAAGCGCGGCCTCGTTCGAGCTCTTCATCAGCAGGCCGTCCTCCCCCAACAAGTTACCGCTGTCCCCGTCCATGACTACCGGCCCTTAACACAGTTAGGTTAACTCTACGCGGCCTTGCCCTCGGCCTCGTCCTCGGCCCCTTCCTCGGTATGGTGTGTCCCACTTTCGCTCCTCTCGCCTCGCTTGGGACTCGTTAGGGCACGTCCTAGCCATATGCCCCTTCTTTCCGCACACGTAACATTCAACATCGGCTAGGTCCATTTTCTTTCCGTGTCCTCGCCGTTGCCCCACTGGTCCTCATGACGTTGTCTTCGTCCACCTCACTCGTCTTGTACTTTTCAGTACTCTCATAGCTTCTCAGTTTTGTTTTGAACTCACCGAACGTTAGACGGTCATTAGTTTGGGTAACGTGCACAACAAATGGGTTGAATGAGTCAGGTAACCCTTTCACTACCATGGCAATCTGTAACCCGTCACTGATATTTTCTTCGGCCCTTCTCAAAGACGTGAATATGGTCTCTGCTCGAATAACGTAATCTGTAACAGTCTCGTTGCTTGCTTTGTGGAGGGAAGAGAGTTCATAGTACAGGCTCACCACTCGTGGTTTGTCCTTGCCCGCATAGTGCACACGGAGTATTGCCAATGCATTTCTTCCGTCTCGTTTTGCGTCTCTCATTACTAGAGATAAACTCTTATTATCTAGACACTGCACTAACTCAGCATATGCTTCTGCATTCTTTGTTGCATCTTCTTCAAGTGCTTCTTCGTCGTTGTCGTCTATCTCTGGCGATTCCTGGATCACTTCACTGAGGCCGCGCAGCTCCATGTGCGCCAAAAACCTCGTCTCCCATAACTCTACGTTTTTCTCGTCACCGTCGAATAACAACCTAAACCACCTTTGGCCACCTTGACTGGGCCCATAACCTGTTACGTGAGACATTTCATACAGCAGAAGTCTCCACGTTTATAGTCAACCAAAGTAGTTGTTCATTCACGGACAGAAAAATAATACGACCACGTCGTACTCAGTTTGGCCTAGAGAAGAACCGTTTATTATTTTGCGCACCACTTGTATGTCACACTCAGGGAAGATGTAGACCAGGGCCGAATCTCAGTGCTCTTTCCTCGCTTCCTGGCGTCACCTGCCACCTGCGTCAATGTTCGTACAGAAGTCATATTGGCTGTCGGTGAAAAGGTTTCCTTGTAATCAATTCCTTCCACTTCTCTTTGGGGATGGAGCCGATGAAGAGCCTGCAGTTGTCCAGACTCACACACACGCAGATGAACTTCCCCGGTCTAATCTCATGGTTGTCCAGCAGGTGGATGGCTCTCTGGGCTGCCTCTCTGGTGGTGTACATGACGAAGGCGTAGCCCTTGTTCTCTCCGCTGAACTCCATCATCAGTCTGAACTCGTAGATCCGTCCGGCTCTCTCAAACACTGGCACCAGCCCCATCCTCAAACATGTCCCTGGGGATCAGCAGAAGTCTCCACGTTTATAGTCAACCAAAGTAGTTGTTCATTCACGGACAGAAAAATAACACGACCACGTCGTACTCAGTTTGGCCTAGAGAAGAACCGTTTATTATTTTGCGCACCACTTGTACGTCACACTCAGGCACGTTATGATGATGACAAGATAGTAGCATTAACATGGCTTTGTCTATCAACTCAAATATGCTTAACAGATACACATGCATTAAAAAAACGTTGCCTGTTCATGTACACAAGCAATCAATGTTATTGTTCACATAAGCACATATCCAGTTCCCACAATATAGCCTTGTTTTGCACCCTTTCCCTGTTACACGAGCACGTCCTTCCACTGTGGCCCCTGTTATGACATGTTGGCCATCTATATCCGCCCCAATTGTCACACAGCCATGTCCCACACATGCCTAAATGTCGTTCAGAATTATATCATATTGACTACAGACACATTTATGACAGGTCATCAATTAGGACTAGGCTATAGTCTACTAGACACACCAACATTTAAGGGCGCATATATGGCCACATACACATCGACAGTTTGTCACAGGACCTTTATTGAACAAGACATGATGACAGTGGGCTTATTGTATTTGCCCCAAATTCCTGACCGGGAATTGACCAGCAGATGTCACTATGGAGCTGCTGTATCGAATGCATCGATAGATCGACACTTTTTCCGACACAGTTGTGTTGAATGTGTCAATGCGTCGGAAAGCTTCGTTTCCCCCATCACTAGTTCCACGGCCAATGCGTTATTGCGTGTGCGTGTGGGGGCAAAGGGAAGAAGGCAGAGAGGCAGGGTGTCATGATTTTACATTTTGGCGGGCAGGGTTGGACGGAGCTCACGTCCAATGGCGACCCGAGAAGGAGGTAACAACGGGCCAATGAGCTCGTCCATAATCGCCGACCAATCAGCGGATGAGAGCGCTTGCTTTATAAACACGGTCTTTTTCACCATTGTCTATACTCTGTCTGTCAAAGAAAGAAGTAAGCACCATGGCCAGAACCAAGCAAACCGCTCGTAAGTCCACCGGTGGGAAAGCCCCCAGGAAGCAGCTCGCCACCAAGGCTGCCCGTAAAAGCGCCCCGGCCACCGGCGGCGTGAAGAAGCCTCACCGCTACAGGCCCGGCACCGTGGCTCTGAGGGAGATCCGTCGTTACCAGAAGTCCACCGAGCTGCTGATCCGCAAGCTGCCCTTCCAGCGCTTGGTGAGGGAAATCGCCCAGGATTTCAAGTAGTGTTGTTCCGATACCGATACTAGTATCGGCATTGCCACCGATACGCACAAAAATGCTGGTATCGGTATCGGCGAGTACTAACAAATAATAACACCCGATACCAAACTCTTGTTCAAACGCAGCACGTTGCGTTTTTCTCAGCTTGTCTGCTATCGTAGCCTGACACAGCCTTCCTAACACCTACATGCCCAGGCATGCTCCTCTGCTGGAACGCTATTGGCCCAGAGCAGCTGCTCTCAACCAATGGCGTGGCAGCTTTTCACTATCGCGGAAAACCATCCACCGCTTAGAGAGCCCATTTGAGTACTGGGGAAAGAATAAGGAACGGTTCCCCACCCTGGCTGCTACTGCTGCAGTGTTTCTCTGTGCTCCCTCTACTAGTGTAGATAGTGAGAGACTGTTCAGAACAGCTTCCAACATACTGGATGAAAAGAGGAACAGGCTGCTAGGAGAGAGAGTAGAAATGCTCATCTTTTTAAAGAAGAACCTGCCTATGTATTTGAACTTGAAGCCTAAGGATTTTAATTTGGAGGACTGAGTGCTGCTATGTGACATCTCTGCACTAATGTGCAGTGCACTTTATTTTGCTCCAGCTCTTTTGTTTTTGTTTTTTAAAGTGGAGTTTGTTTACATTTGTGATAACATTTCCTAACATTTAAAATATCCTTTTATTTATTTTACCAAATTCAGGCTGCACTTCTAAAATATTATTATTCCCTCAGGTAGGCCTACATCTTATGTTAGTCTCAAATGGGCCTTATTTTGTTTGTAAATGTTTACTTGCTGTTGCACTACTTGTACGGTTTTATATCTTAAAGTTATTTTGTTTGTAAATGTTTACTTGCTGTTGCACTACTACTACGACTGTTTTATATCTTAAAGTTATTTTGTTTGTAAATGTTTACTTGCTGTTGCACTACTACTACGACTGTTTTATATCTTAAAGTTATTTTGTTTGTAATTGTTTACTTGCTGTTGCACTACTACTACGACTGTTTTATATCTTAAAGTTATTTTGTTTGTAAATGTTCACTTGCTGTTGCACTACTACTACGACTGTTTTATATCTTAAATGGATATTGCACTGATTGGCATCTGTGAGAGCCACATTTCAGGTTTTATAAGGGGTTGATTTTCTTGTCACCATACCAGGTAGACAATAAAAAAAAGTTCTATAGCATTCACTCTCTGTTGGTATTTTTTCCTGTTTTACAAAGGTTTTGAGCAGTGCCAGACTAAGTGTTAGCAATAATTTTACATCGAGGTGAGTATGCGGCTCAAAAAACATGTTTTTTTGTTTTGTTTTTTCAAACGCCGTGGTATCGGATCGGTACTCGGTATCGGCAAGTACTGCGCGGTCAGGTATCGGTATCGGTATCGGGATCAAAAAATGGTATCGGAACAACACTAATTTCAAGACCGACCTGCGCTTCCAGAGCTCTGCTGTGATGGCCCTGCAGGAGGCTAGCGAGGCGTACCTGGTCGGTCTGTTCGAGGACACCAACCTGTGCGCCATCCACGCCAAGAGGGTGACCATCATGCCCAAAGACATCCAGCTGGCCCGTCGCATCCGTGGAGAGCGCGCCTAAGATGACCAGTCATTACCTAGATATAATCTAAACAAAATCCCCAAAGGCCCTTTTCAATATTTTAAATATTTCCATCAGAGGCAAAGTTCCATTGACGCATGCAGTCTCTGCAGTACAATTCATTATAATATACAATGTGTATGTATTGGCAGTGGCGGGCGGTGCATTTCACACCTAGGCCTTCAGTGATGTCCGACACATTCCTACCTGAATTATTCTACCTCTTAATACCATCGTTATGACGCCATGGCTCTAGAAACTAGACAGAAACACAGTATAACCGGGCGTTGCATCACCTTAACATAGTCAGACAAGTACAACAGAGTTATATTAATATTTCCGAAGCATTTTTAATCAATAAATCCGCATTTACAATGAAGAGTGTTAAACTAACATCTTTAAGATCGCTACATTACCCACGTCTGTCGTCTCGTCCACCATAATAGCGACAAAGGGTGCCTTTTTAATCTCCATTTTGATCTCTTCTCCCATCACTTTAGCAATAGCAAAAATCAGGTCGTTTTGTATTTTGCCTGATGTCCCAGTAAACACTTTGTTTGTGGACAGGTGGTAATGTAAATCTGGGTTGTTTTCAGCCAGAAAAGAAAGAAGCTCAACGTAGTTTCCTCTGTTTGTGGACTCGGCGCTTTTATCGTGTCCCCTAAATGAAAGTTATTGTTTACCCAAAAACAGGACACAATCGATCAGTATTATCGATCAGTCAACGAAAGCTTTCGTTGTTGAGCTCCGTTTCCCTGCGCACTTTCAAAAGTTTCACATCTACCGGCATAGTTACGCATCTCAATAGTGAATATCAATAGTGCGTATCAATAGTGCGTATCAATAGTGCGTATCCAATCAAAAGACGTGCTGGGTGCTGACATCATTGAGCCTTACAGCAGGCGCCGTTGTTGCTTTTGCTTGCATCTACGTAGGTTTACTAGGTACGCCACAGGTTTTCTCGTTCCAACGTTAAGTTACAGGTCGTATCCGCGGCACCGTTTAGCGTGCAGGCGGGCAGATTTTGGAGCCCCCTAGCAACACATTTTGATTGGATAAAAGCTCTAACATAAAGGCCAGCCCTCCAAATCTCAATCGGAGACTGGAAGCAGCGCAACCAAGAGGAAAGCTATGAAATGAAGAGAATAGACTATGGGGAATCATTAATACATATTTGTGGAAAAAATATAAAATAAAATGTATATTCTGATGATGTTTAGGCCAGCAGAGAAGGCCTTGCTGGCCCTGACGGCACACCACTGTGTATTGTACATCTGTACGTATTATAGATCGACCACAAGTCGGAATACTTGGGGTGCCAACAGCGAACAGGACCTGAACGTGATACAAGTAAACATTCTACAAGTAGAAGGCCTTGAACACTGGGCGACCTAACTAAACATGTCTATGAGGACAGTCACAACATGCATATCATACAGCCATTGGGTGCGTTCATAAATTCGCCGGAGCGCACACTTGGTTCAACGTCATAAAAGGACCACGTCATTTGTTCGGACAAGAGGCATTCCATGAGTGCTGATCAGATTTCCCGAGCGAATTTACGAACGCAGCCATAAACTACATACTGTAGTGACTACATTATGGGTTCATGTTCTCCTCTTACTGTTGGTTGTGTAGTGGGAGGGAACCAGTTCTGGCACTAGGGGCAGAGGGGAAGATTATTAACGTTGCACCTTCCTGTTTAGAGACAAGAGTTTTGGTGATCTATTTTCTGGTCCTGTACTGAGAGTACAAGTTGTTATTTTGATTAAACAGTTATCATTACGTTGCCTACGTCTTTCCTTTTTCCTCCGGCACTACACTGGTGACCCCCGACGTGGATTTTTGTTAACGTAATTGTGTACAAAAACCAGCGAGCGAACATTACAATCCTGCAAAATGTCCGGGCGAGGAAGACGTTCAAACCAGCGGCAGCCATCACCATCCCCTGTCAGGGTAACGCGTGGTGCGCACACTCCCACTCTCAAGCTACCAGAGTTCTGGGACTCAACGCCTGCTGCATGGTTTGCTATTGTAGAGGCACATTTCAACAAAAGTGACATCGATGACGACGACGACCGGTACAACCATGCTGTGGCAATGTTGGGCAGCTCCACCGCAGCTCGAGTGGTAGGTTTTTTGTCTGCTCCCCCGACGACGAACAAATATGAGCGCCTCAAGGCCCTGCTTCTAGAGACATTTGAACTGTCCACTGCGGAGAGGGTGCGGCGCCTATTTGCCATGTCGGACTTGGGTGACGAGAGGCCTTCTGCGCGCATGGAGAGGATGCTAAACCTGCTCGGTACAGAAGACCCCATGATCCTCTTCACAGAGCTGTTCATGCGCACATTGCCAGCTCAAGTTAGGATGGCGCTGGCCAACACCGCCATCATGGAGCCCCGCGCCCTGGCTAGGGAGGCGGACCGGTTCGTCTTGGCCATGCCTCAACGGTCCCCCGACCTGCTCGCTCCCGCGGCCGCCCCGCCACCCGACCGTCGCAGGAGAGCGAAGGATGACGCCAGACCTTCTGGCCAGCAGGGTAACGCTGCGGGCCATTGTTTCTACCACGCCACTTTTGGCGCCAAGGCCAAACGGTGCCGCTCACCCTGCACCTTCGGACCGACGGGAAACGGCGGGGCCGGCACTCAGTAGTGGCCCTGAGCGCTGGCGTCACCAACAGGCTGCTCTTCATACAAGACACCGCCTCTGGTCGCAGTTTCCTTTGTGACACAGGTGCCCAGTGGAGCATCATTCCGGCAGAGAGATCGGATGTGGCGAAGGAGGAGCGTGGTCCGCAGTTGGCAGGCGCGGACGGCACACCTATCTGCTCTTATGGCACTAGGGCGGTGGACGTGTGCTTCGGAGGGCAATGCTTTTCGTGGGATTTTGTCATAGCGGCTGTCACATTTCCCCTCCTTGGTGCGGATTTTCTGTGCGCCCACAACCTGTTGGTGGACGTGGGGAACAGGCGCCTGGTCAACTCACAGACTTTCGCTTCCTTCGCCTGTACGCAGGGGGAGGCGGTCTACAGCGGGTGGTCCAATACGCTCGCCGAAAGTGACCAGTACCTTCGGCTGCTCGCCGAATTCCCCGACCTTACCAAGCCCACCTTCTCCGCGCCCACGGTGAAACACGGAGTGGAGCACCACATCGAGACCGAGGGGCCTCCCCTCCACGCCAGGGCCAGGCGCCTCAACCCGGAGAAGCTGGCCATCGCCAGGGCGGAGTTTGCGCATATGGAGCAGGTGGGCATCGTTCGGCGCTCGAGCAGCCCCTGGGCGTCTCCCCTGCACATCGTCCCTAAGTCAGACGGCGGGTGGCGCCCATGTGGGGACTACCGCCGCCTCAACGACGCGTCCAAGCCTGACCGCTACCCGGTCCCACATGTCCAGGACTTTTCAGCGAACCTGGCAGGCAAACGCTTCTTCTCCAAAGTGGACCTGGTACGGGGGTACCATCAGGTGCCGGTGCACCCCGAGGACGTCCCTAAGACGGCCGTAATCACGCCATTTGGACTCTTCGAGTTTCTGCGGATGCCGTTCGGCCTGAAGAACGCGGCGCAGACCTTCCAACGCCTCATGCACTCGGTGCTCCGGGACCTACCATTCCTCTTCGTCTACTTGGATGACATCCTCGTCGCAAGCACCACGGAGGAGGAGCACCTGTCCCACCTCCGGGCCCTTTTCACACGGCTCAGCCAACATGGGCTGATTGTCAATCCGGCGAAGTGTGAGTTCGGACGGAACACCATCGACTTTCTCGGGCACCGGGTCTCCGCAGAGGGGGTGACCCCCCTCCCCTCGAAGGTGGAAGCTGTCGCTGCTTTCCCGCGCCCCAGCACAATCAGCGAGCTCAAGGGGTTCATCGGGATGGTAACCTTCTACTATCGCTTCCTCCACCACATCGCTCACATCCTGCGGCCTCTGTACGATGCCCAGAAGGGCAAGACTCTGAAGCAGCCGGTGGACTGGACGGCGGAGCGTGTCAAAGCCTTTCAGGACACCAAGGCGGCCCTGGCCCGCGCTGCCATGTTGGCCCACCCCTCGCCCTCGGCACCCACTGCTCTCACCACGGACGCCTCTGACTTTGCTGTGGGAGCGGTGTACGAACAGTGGGTTGGGGACGCCTGGCAGCCTCTTGCATTCTTCAGCCGCCAGCTGTCTCCCAGAGAGCAAAGGTACAGCACATTCGACAGGGAGCTCCTCGGGCTGTGGCTTGCTGTCAGACACTTCCGTTTTTTACTGGAGGGCCGCGAGTTTACGGCCTACGTGGACCACAAGCCACTCACGCACGCCATGTCCAAGGTGGCGGAGCCGTGGTCCGACCGCCAACAGCGCCAGCTCGCCTACATATCCGAGTTCACCACAGACATCCAGCACGTTGCTGGGAAGTCCAACCAGGTCGCGGATTGTCTCTCCAGGGCGGTGGTTGGTGCGGTCCAACTGGGTTTGGACTACGCGCGCATGGCTGCAGACCAGGCCGCCGACCCCGCCGTCCAGGCTCTCAAGTTGTCGGACACAGGACTGCGCCTAGAAGAGGTGGTTTTCGGTGACGCAGGGGCCACGCTCCTGTGCGACGTCTCCATGGGTCAGCCACGACCGGTGGTCCCCGCCAACTGGAGGCGCCCCGCCTTCGAGGCGATACACGGCTTGTCTCACCCTGGTAGGAAACCGTCCTCACGGCTGGTGTCAGAGAAATTCGTCTGGCATGGGCTCAAGAGGGATGTGAGGGCCTGGGTAGACACGTGCATCGCCTGCCAGCGCGCCAAGGTGCATCGACACGTCAAGGCCCCCCTGGAGCAGTTCTCTGTGCCTGAGCGGAGGTTCGATCATGTAAACGTGGACCTGGTAGGGCCGCTGCCCCCCTCGCACGGATACACCTATCTCTTTACCATGGTGGACAGGACGACTCGCTGGCCGGAGGCAGTTCCGCTCTCCTCAACGACAGCCCCCGACCTGGCCCGGGCGTTCATCGCGGTGTGGGTCTCCCGCTACGGCACCCCTGCTGATCTCTCCTCTGACCGTGGCTCACAGTTTACTTCAGAGCTGTGGGCAGCGGTGGCGGAGAATCTGGGGGTCAAGCTCCACCGCACGACCGCCTATCACCCGCAGGCGAACGGGCTCTGTGAGCGTTTCCATCGATCCATGAAGGCCGCCCTTCGAGCCAGCCTCACGGACAGCGACTGGCTTGACAAGCTGCCGTGGGTCATGCTGGGGCTCAGGACAGCGCCTAAGGAGGACCTCCAGTCGTCGTCCGCTGAGCTGGTGTTTGGACAGCCGCTGCGGGTCCCCGGTGACTTCATTCCCAAGTCAACGGAGCCCTGGTCCGCCGCCGCTCAGCGCGCCTCCCTGCTGGACAGCGCCAGGACCTTCGTCCCGGTCCCGACTACGCAGCATGGTGTCCCTACTTCGAGGGTGCCCCCGGAGCTGCACTCAGCGAGGTTCGTTTTCATTCGTCATGATGGCCACAGGACTCCACTACGTCCTCCTTATGACGGGCCTTTCCGTGTCATCGAGGCCGGAGCCAAGAACTTCATGGTTGACATGGGGGGTAGGCCTGAGTGTGTGTCCGTTGATCGCCTCAAACCGGCCCACTTGGACCTTGAACTGCCCCTGGACTTGGCCCTGCCACCGCGCAGAGGCCGGCCTCCAGTCCTACCTCCCCTGCCGCGCCCTGGACATTCCCCCCTCCGACCCCGACAACCCCCCGCAGCTCGCGAGCCCCCGGTCGTCACTGCCCCCCGTCCTTCCCTGCAGGAGGACGTGGTGGGCGATGTCACACCTCCTCCCGCACCTCCTGACTTTACCTACGATCGTAGGGGCCGGGCCATACGCCCTCCTCGCCGTGAGGATTTCCAATATTGAGGTGAACACTGGGGGGGCTGGTGTAGTGACTACATTATGGGTTCATGTTCTCCTCTTACTGTTGGTTGTGTAGTGGGAGGGAACCAGTTCTGGCACTAGGGGCAGAGGGGAAGATTATTAACGTTGCACCTTCCTGTTTAGAGACAAGAGTTTTGGTGATCTATTTTCTGGTCCTGTACTGAGAGTACAAGTTGTTATTTTGATTAAACAGTTATCATTACGTTGCCTACGTCTTTCCTTTTTCCTCCGGCACTACAATACACACTATGAGAGAACACTAACATTCTCAAAGAACAGATCAGGTAAGAGATATACATTACTACGGTACCATTACTGTAGCTGAGAATCTCTGTTCATGTACTCTTCGAGTAGGCTATAGCTTCCTCTTTCCAATACCTATGGAGGGCACTGATTAAATGTGAACGATGCGAGTTAGACCTCTGATTTAAAGTTGGATTGGTGTGAATAGCTTAAAAGTTAAAAGTAGGTGGAATAATAATAAGTATATCAAAGCAAGCCCCATCTAATAATAACAACTATGTCGAAAAACTATAGTTGGACTTGCTGAAACTGTGGAGCAGTTTGATTGATGCAGTAGAGTAGAGGAAGGAGAGAGAGAGGGGATGAGAGTAGGGTTGAGAGACGAGAAGCCAGGAATGATCATTGAAGGTATTGCTGAAGGGACCATCCACATATGTCGTGTCCAATATTTCTGTTTTAATGTGTGCCCGTTTGTGGCCCACACTCCAGCACAGTAGGTGGCGGTAATGCGCCGGTAGCGTTGGATACCAACCTGCCATTAAACCCCACTGAGGAAGAAGAAAAAGAAGACGAAGAAGAAGATGGGGGACTTGAACATGGCTGAACTGTCTTCGGGTACACCGCTCCTCTATCTATGACTGTTCACATTCAACCAGAGCAGGTGGTTTTTCATAATCTCTGGTTAAACACAGCGAGCTCAATTAAGACGACCTGAAATGCAAGTAGTAGCTCACTAAAGGCAGAGCATGCATGGGAGAAAACTGGGTCTGTTTGTGCCAAAATCAAAACAAAAGAACCTGCATTCAGCCAGACGTGGCCATCTATGATACCCGCCTTTTAACCGTAAGACACTGAGCTACTTAGTTGACTTTTAGCTGAGCTATTTAAGAAAGCAGAGGATGGATTTGCTGGAGCCCACGGTGGATGTCGCTGCTCCTTCAGTGTCAGACGGGACCATGACGTCAAACGGGACCACGACGGGTGAGTTGATGAATGAATGAATGGTATTTATTGTCATTAATAACAGTACAGGTACCATACAACGAAATTTGGGAGGGGGGGGGGGCTCCCCTGGTGCTAGGAAAAAAAAAAAACTAAAAACAAGAAGGGAAAAGAGCTGGTTTACATAAATAAAGGCTATGTACACTATCCACTATACTATACTACTATACTATACAATAAAACACTGTGCTGTACTCTATGCTATGCTATACATATCCTAACATTTCCTATCTCTGAACCTTATGTACCCGAGGGTTGTCATATTGCACATAGTATTATTGCACATTCATTTAAAGTGTCGCAGTTTGCAGGTTTGAAATGTTCACAGTTGTGTTTCAGTATTGCACTTGATTACAATTATAGTAGCTGCCATCAAATTGGAGTTGTCGCCAGCTGTCAAAGCGCAGATCGAGCGCAACCGGCAGCGGGCTCTGATGCTGAGACAAGCCCGGCTCGCATGCAGACCCTCGGGAGGCGAAGGTGGAACTGTCGCCAAAGTCGCCAAAACAATCGATTCTGGAGGAGGATTCTTCATCGATGAAGAAGAAGAGGGACTGGACGAGCAAAGGACAAAGATAGTAGTGGTCCATCAACCAGGTACATGGTAGTACACTAGGTGGTCCAACACCACCAGGGTCAATTGTTTTTCAGTATGCCAAGTCAGAATCTGAATTATTATCATTATTACAATATGCCAATGTACTGGTACACAGGAGTACAATTATTTGGTTTAGATTCTTCAACAAGTCAACAATTCAGGCTATACTACTATAATTACAGTGATGATAGTAGTCATTCTTTTAGTAAAGGTGTCAGATGAACCATCAGTTGCCCTCAAATAAATGTAGGTTAACAGTTGTTAAAATGTATTAATCACCAAGGAAATAATGTTTTCATATATTTGAAGCCTGTCTCTTGTTTTTTTCTCCAATAGCACCAGTGATTGAGCTTGACTACCTAGTTTGTGAAGACTGCGACAAACCTTTCATGGACTCCTACCTCAGCAACAGCTTTGATCTGTCCGTTTGTGACAAATGCAGGTACACGTTTAAGTATTAATGGACCTGGATACGTTTGTGTCATTTATTATAACATGACGTGTATGCAGGTTACCACATTGTTCTTGCTTAGTGTATCAAATTACAAAGATATCACACAGAAATGTCTGACTGATAGTTGAACTGCTGTCATCCCAGATACCATGGCTTGTTTGGGTCTGTGCTTCAGCCATCATTGTGTTGTTGCAACATATGTGTGGTGGCCTGGGAAAACCCTTCACATGGTGGCATTTTGACATTTTCATTTTTTAATATTTCCATAAATTAGAAGTTCTCAGCTATTCATAACTGGTTGAATGACTGAGATAGCCCTTTATTTTAAAAAGTTATGAGCATTTTAATGTATCATGTAAAAAAAAGTGAAAGGTCATTACCACCCCTTTCTCCTCTGGGTCGGGGGAGGAGCCTATGCAGATCGGCCGGTCTCGTTTGTCTGCTTGTGATGCGGTGTTAGTCTGCTCGCCTCGTCGGTATGCGAGGGACAGATCCATTTGTGTGTCTTCTAGTTAAGATTTTATTACTTTATGCTTATTGTGAGCATCAGTAAACCTGGCAATAACACAGGTGGAAGTACGTCTCTCCTTTCGCTCATGTGTGCGTGGCGTTGCTTAACTGAGAATGAGACACGTTCAACGTGATGTTGTTTTGCTAGCAAACTACCCACCACAAAAACATAAAAATAAGTACTTTCTCTTTTGTTTTCTTAAAATGTTTATTCACCATAATGTAGTATGGAGTTCAAAGTACTAGAATACCACATAATATCAAAATCGCCAAAATCGCGATTTCCATCTATATTTGCTCTTTGCACAAACGAACGCCAGCGACATCGACGGGGTTTTCCCAGGCCACCACACATATGTCTCAATCAGGGGTCTGATTGTGGCAGTAAAGGACTGGTTTATGTTCCTCTGCTTGTCCCTTTAGAGATACGACGTGAAACACAAGCTGATTACCCGTACCGAGTCCAAAAAAGGAGTACCTGCTGAAAGACTGTGATCTTGACCTGAGAGAGCCAGTAGAAGTTTGTGCTCAAGAAGAACCCCCACAACCCTATTTGGGGGGACATGAAACTGTACTTGAAGCTGCAGGTACAGTAGGAGGGTTCAGAAAAATTGCTGTGCTCAACTCTTATTCAAATTAAATCAAACTTTGCATAGAACATTTTATGTACCCGGTGCAATACAATGTGCTTTACAGGAAATATACGAGGAGAGAGAGAGAGAGAGAGAGAGAGAGAGAGAGAGAGAGAGAGAGAGAGAGAGAGAGAGAGAGAGAGAGAGAGAGAGAGAGAGAGAGAGAGAGAGAGAGAGAGAGAGAGAGAGAGAGAGAGAGAGAGAGAGAGAGAGAGAGAGAGAGAGAGAGAGAGAGAGAGAGAGAGAGAGAGAGAGAGAGAGAGAGAGAGAGAGAGAGAGAGAGAGAGAGAGAGAGAGAGAGAGAGAGAGAGAGAGAGAGAGAGAGAGAGAGAGAGAGGGAAAAGACAAGCTCTCATGATTGCTATTACTTCTCCATTCATTAGCAGCATAGATGGACATGTTTTGGCTATAGAGCCTAGCCTTCATTGGCAATGTTAGGAGGAGTGCCAGGCCCCTTACCGACTTCACTTAATTATATTTAAATGAATAACATGTTATGTTCCTCACTGGCATTAATTAAGGAGGTATCGTCAGAGCACAATTGACTCACCTGAATAAAACAAGTGCGGCCAGGCAAACTGCTTGGTTTCAAACGGTGTACTAAGCCTTTGGAAAACTGTGTGTGCGTGTGTGTTAAGGTGGAGAAACGCTGCCTAGAGGTGTGGGGTTCTGATGAGGCGCTGGAGGAGGCTAAAGAAAGCAGGGAGGAGAACAAGGAGATTCAGAAGCAGAAACGCTTCAACAAAAAGGTCAAAGGTGAGTACTCCTGGAGAGGTTGTGCTACACGCTGCATTCATGTGCAACTCGGGAATAGGAAACGCAAAAGTCAGAATCGGTACCTGGGGTGGGTCACAATCAACCAAAATGTTACGATTCCGTTTCTACAGCGCACGTGAAAACACCATTGTTTATGAGGGAGAAATGGTAGACCTTTCACATGGAAAAGTTACATAAAACAGACATGCTATTCTGTAATGTAGAGGAGGTAGATTATGGTTACATTTATATCTGCAACACATGAAACGTTAAAGCTGCTCTTTGCTATGTACATGGACACAGTTCACCTCAGAAAAGCCAAGTTAACCACTTCAATACTCTTCCTCAACTCTCTAAAGGAGACAGCAAAGCACCACATTGGAAATACACCCTCAGCTAGTAAAGCACATGTAATGTTTTCTTTTACACACATTGCATTGTTTTAGTTAGGGATGCACGATATGCATTTTTCCCTACCGATACCGATGTTTACCCGCTTCTCGTGGCCGATAACCGATATGATAACCGATATTTATTTTTATTTTTTTCTTTCCTAGCACCAGGGGAGCCCCCCCCCTCCCAAATTTCGTTGTTTCAGATTCAGATTCAGATAACGTTTATTGCCATTATGCATACACATATAGGAATTTGCTTCGGCATTACAGTAAGTGCGTTTATACTTTTTTCACGTGTATACAAAAACAAATGCAAAAAACAGGACAACACAGGACAGACAACAGTGCATTGGATAGTGCAACATATATAAAGTGCAGTGCAGAGTTTTTACAGTGAGTCCAGTGCATATTCAGTCCTGGGCAGACTTGGGGGCGGGGGGGAGGGGGAAGCCAGAGTCATTTATCAGCCTGGCGGCTGAGGGGAAGAAACTGAGCCTGTGGCGGGCCTTCAGTGCCTTAGGCAGCCGCAACCTTCTTCCAGAGGGAAGCAGGGTGAGGAGGCCGTGGCCGGGGTGGAAGGGGTCGGCCATGATCTTTCTTGCCCTCCTCAGAGCCCTGGTGTCATGCAAGGAGTTGAGGGAGGGCAAGGGACAGCCGATCACCCTCTCTGCTGAACGTAACACCCGCTGCTTGGTACCTGTACTATATCAATGACAATAAAGACCATTCAGATATAATTTCACAGTTGATAACCTGTAGTTCATGCACACCTGAAGGTAAGAAATGCTATGTAGTGAGCAAAGATTGATGATTTAATATTCCATAGTGATCTCACCAAATCTAACTTACATCACTATTGATAACACAACAAAGAGAACACTTCTGACTCTTCAAATGTTCATTTATTATTTCCTCTAACAAACAGAATCTGTTATAGACAGTGCACAATGCTTTTTTTAGCCAAGATCTGGCCTCCTCTTATGAAAACAAAAAAGGCTCACCTAAGAGTAATTAGATGCGTTGTGCGACCCTCCCTCATCATTGTCCGAGTCTCTCTCATAGCGAGCAGCGGTAAAGCTGTCCATCCCCTTGTCACCCAGTACCGGGAAACCGATGTCAGGTCTATGTGGCACTAAGTCCGCCCAGCATGGTGTCGGTAAACCTGGAGACATGTCCGCGTTAGACTGTGATGGCAGCGTTTCGGCTGCCTTACACAGAAGCAGATCTTCTCCCGACAGGCTAGCCATGCGACTTAGCCGTCAGCGGAGAAGTTTCTTGGGGAACACTGCACAGTGGATACACTCATCGGTAGAGATAACAGTGGCCCGGGCGTGGATTAATCCCAGACACGCTGCGCACTTAGAGTGAGTGTCCCAGCTAGCCATTGACTTGCTGCACGGGCAGGTCTTCCGGCTAGTCTCGGCTGTGCTAGGTCCGCTAGCCTCAACGTTAGCCATTGCTGGCTAGGGGTTGTAGGCTAGCTGCTAGCAGGCCTCGCTACTTCACCCGTTAGCTTGTCAGCTATCAAGGGAAAACAGAGGGGCCAGGGGAGGGATATTACTATCTACCCGCTACAAGATGTGTCGTTGTGTTGTAACTCGTAGACCTTTGCCCTCCTCTCCGAACTTTTGTCGAACATGTGTTGCAAATTGCCTCAGAAACTCTGCAGAATGTCCAGAAGCAGAAATATTTCCGGCTTCATATTATCGGCTCTATATCGGCTAAAATGTTATAAAACCGATAAAAACCGCTAAACATTAATTTCCCATTATCGGGCCGATAAATATCGGTGCCGATAATATCGTGCATCCCTAGTTTTAGTCACTGTTTTTAAATTGTACAAAGTATTGAGACTGCTGTGAAATGCAGTTTAAAATAAACATGACATCCTCCTCCCCCAGAGACCACCACTCCGTCGCCATCCCTGTGATCCCCTAGTACGGTAATAACCAAAAGTAACGTTATTGCGATTTTCTGAAGACAACTTCTGTCTGTCTTCCAGAGTTGCGTCGCGCCGTGAGGAGCAGCATGTGGACAAAGGATACCAGCGCCCACCAGCACGAGTACGGCCCAGAGGAACTAGTGGACGAGGAAGAGGACATGTACAGGAAAGTCTGCAAGACCTGCGGACACGAGCTGAGCTACGAGAAGATGTAGACCAGGGCCGAATCTCAGTGCTCTTTCCTCGCTTCCTGGTGTCCTTTCTCCTTACTCTCCTGTCAAAACTCATTGGAGGAGAAGATCTAAGGGGTTCCTCCCATCTGACCTCTTCCAAATGGGTTTTGAGGAGGCAGCAAGAAGAGAGGACACAAGGAATTAAGGAGAGGCTTTTGAGATTATGCCCTGGGCCCAGTATTTCAAACATTTTCATCTGTATCAGATTGATTGCTATCCAGGATCAGATCGAGCTGGCTGGTTTCCCCAATACGACTCCTGGATAGCAAAAAAGAATCGGGATCATTCTGATCCAGGTTAAACATTTTGAAAAACTGGGCTGAGATGTTCTTCAATCCTGGTCCCTACGGAGGTCCAAAACAAGGGTGTTCAGGCTTTTGTTGCAGACTCGCACAAACACACCTGATTCGACAATTCAATGTGTTGGTGATTAGTCGATCAGTTGAATCGAATGTGTTGTGTCGAATGTGTTGAACAAAAACCTGTACACCCGGTGGCTCCCTAGGACCAGAAGAGCACTTATAAAGAGGATTGTGGACCACTGGCCAATGTACCTGAGATTTAAAGGTTAATGGATATCACATTGCCACAAATAGCAGGGCGACTTCCGTAGGAAAAAAAGCCTGAGTGAAGCATGTCGACTCACTTATCTGTCACGCAGCTGTCACAGTGCATTGCTGTGTTCATGGACCAAAACACCTATGAAATAACCACCTAGTGAAACATCTCACTGGATTGTGTCGGATGTCACCCACTTTCAAGGCTATGACATATAGTGGAATCTACCTAGATTCATCTAATTTTCCAAATGACCGTTACCTCACATTTGATGTGCCTCTTGTGGTGTTATCAAAACTGACCTGCTCTATGTCTGTTTCAGTTTAAACTGTGTTATTTAAAAAAAACTTCAATTGTAAAGTATTGACTTCACTTTTCTATTGGCCATTTCTTTCAATACAGAAATATTAAATAATAAATGTATGATTATATACATAATACAGTGCTGCTTGAACGTTTATGAACCCTACAGGGATCCGGTCATTATTTTGTATAAAATGTTAAAATGAACTATGCTGTTCTAAACTGTTTTACCTCATTCAGCCACGGAATCTAATTCATCAGTGCCAATATTTTGGCAATATTCTGCTACATACAGGTCACTACAAGCTGTGGCTTGGGGGTCCAACAATTTAGCAAAAAATGTTGTCACCTTTTTGGGCCATCACCAGTCTGCATCCCTGGTCCAGGGTGCAGCATCTTGGGTATCCAGGTGCAGGGTCTTGGGGGTCCATGTGCAGGGTCTTGGGGGTCCATGTGCAGGGTCTTGAGGGTCCAGGTGCAGGGTCTTGAGGGTCAAGGTGCAGAGTCTTGAGGGTCCATGTGCAGGGTCTTGGGGGTCCACTAAGGTTGCAGGGTCAGTGGAATCCCAATGTACTTGCACTGACAGACAAGCGCGCTACAGGGACCGTTTTTTTCGCTCATAAGCGCTACTTTTCTAACTAACTAAATTATAGAAACGATCCTGTTCAATCACTTGAATGTCTGATAACTGCGATTTTGGTTAGTAGTTTTAAACATACAATATAGTAGAAATAGGTCTTAATGGGTATCTTGGGAAACCTTCCCTTTATTACGTTCACTGGACTTACAATACTTGACTTCTTCCTTTCTAATTCATTTATCATGTTTACCTGAGTTGATGTTTAATGATGGAAGAACAGGTGCTGCTGTCTAGCTTGGGTTAACGCTGGTGTTAACCCCCTGCAAGCACAAGGTCCATGCCTGCAATGTGTGTGGCTGCCATGTAGGGACGAAGCCCACTACTGGTTTAAGTTGTCTGTCTGTCTGTATGTATATATGTCTGTCTGCCTGTCTCCCCTCAACAGGGTGACTAGTGGTTCAGTATCTAGGGGTGGAGGAGTCCCTGGAGGCATGGCTGGATCCACCCATTTAAGCACAGAAAATTGGATACATACCACCTTTGACAGGGTAGGTGGAATTGGTATCCAACCCTGACTCACTGTTCATTAGAGGCCAGTCCTTATTTGCTTCAGTGTTATCTGTTGTTGGAGACGCTGCAGTTTAACAGTGAATGTGTATCATCAGCAGCTGTTGCGGTAACAAGGGTAGATTAAGCATAAATTCAATCATGTAATCATGAAAACAATACATGAGGAAAAATAAAACAATATCACCTCACAGTATGTTTATTTCAAATACAATACAGAAAATAATGGTCATTAAAAAAAAAGAATGAAAGAAAAAAAGGTATACAGTTAAGTAAGGTTTTTATCAGAAATACATTATGTCCGGTTAAAAATCCAGAGGAAAATATGACGGTTGACCATTTCATTTTAAACAGCAGAAAGTACTCTATTATACTGTAATTGAGCCACAGCAATCACACAAAATGTGCACATGGGTTGCTTTTGAAGGAATTGCATTAATTCACTTATCACACAATGCAACAACAACATATCATTTGAATAAAGCAGAAAACATGCCAATTTGTAATAGTTATAATTCAGGTGAGGTGTATCACCTATTTGTGGTAACGTAAACATCCCAGACAACCTCACCACTTTTCTGTCTTTTAAATGTAATGAAAACCTTCCCGTCACTGACACGTCCTCATGGCTGTCCCAGGATTCAACGGCTTCATCTTCTTTTGGTGCCTCCGAAGCCTGAGAAAAGGAAACAAAACTCGCCCTTAAAAAACACTCTTCCATTCAACGCAATACAGCTACCAGTTGCTAAAGGTAATGTGAAAGGCCTACCTCAGCTACCTCACAGGCTAAATTAAAGATACAAATGTTCAATTTATCTGAAAATATATACTATACAATATATACAAGCAAGCAGACTTTGACGTTGCCATGGCTGCAGTGTTGCTTGGTTGGTAGACGTACCTGAGGCAGTGCGTGTTCCGGTGCTCATGGTTGGTCCGCCGCTCGGCATTCTGGACTGGGTGTAATTTGTGTGGGTGCTGGTGTAGGGCTGGCGTCTACAATGACACAGGCATAGACAAACCGGGATAAAACATTTGGCTGCATACCTGGAACCTGTTTGAAAAAGTACACCCTTCCTTACTTCCTAGAAGTAATCACTCATCTTAACGTAGCTGGATAGGTGTTACAGAGGTGTTCCACCACACTGCTTTCACTAATCCAGTCATGTCGATTCAGTGATTACCGCAAGGTATAAAGGAAGTATCTGTCTGTTGATTGTCCACCAGAAATTATTCAACGTATTGATGATAGCACAAACTTAGGCTGTCTCTCTCTCTCTCACACACACACACACACACACACACACACACACACACACACACAACTGACCTTTGGCCCCCAAGCAGATAACCAAGGATTCCTCCAGCCCCCATCCCTGTCCAGAAACCACTTCCATTTCCTGCTGTAGCACTGCCTGCTGTCTGCTGCTGTCCAGTGAATCCACTGCGAAACCCATACCCTGGGTTGGCCCCACCGGGGTAGCTAGCCCCACCAGAGCAGCCTGAAGCACCTGGGTATCCAAAGGAGGACGAACCTATAATAGAGAAACAAGTATAATCATATGTAATTATTATCAGTTTAAGCAAGAGGCCTCCAACTCTGGGGGGTGTTCCATCAACGTCGCTAAAGGAAAATCCACTTATTTTTTAAAAATCCAGCCTTTTTTCTCACAAGACTTATCAAAATAAGCATGGATTTTCCTTTAGCGACATTGATGGAATACCCCCCTGGTCCAAGAGAGCTACTATGATTTTAGGCATTCAATCCAGGTTAGAATTGTAGTATATTTTTGATTGATTGATTGGTATTTATTTGAGTGTCATTTCACCTCAATGCTGCTCTACCCAAACTGCTTATAATTTGATATCAAAATATCTTATTGCATTTTAAAACTAAACCGAAACAAAAGACAATGTGGTTTTTTTGTGTTTTCCTTCTGTGTCCTTGTGTGTTCCTTCCTCTCACTCATTTGATGCCGGTGTCCATCCAATCATTGGCCTGTCATCACGTCATTTGCCAGGCCCAGAGGGGATAGGTAAGATGCCCATGGGTTTACTTACATACCATCACGTAGTGACATTATGTTAGGAACAGCTAACAGAACGTCTTTCTGTTGTTTATTATTGTTGGCACCGTTCAGCGTCCCCTTGTGGTATTCCTTTTGTTGTAGGTCCGAAAAATACATCTTTGATATGGGTTCTGACTTCTGGTTTGTGCCATATCAATGTGTAATTTTTTAAAATGATATATAATATTTACTTGTTCTTAACGCTGCATGCTAATCTATTATTGTAAACATACTTTAGGTCTAGGCCTACTTCCTCTAACATTGCAAATAGTTCTCTGGCTTATACCCAAGTCGATTAACCATGGCTCAGAATGAAGACCACATACATGGTGTTACGTTTGGGCTTGAATGAAAATACCTCCTGTGCACCCAGTAGCTCTCTGAGACCAGAGTGTGAGGCCATTCATGAATGTTTACGTGAAGAGAAGCTGAGGTGTGTGTATGCATCGGGAGTGGCGTGACTGTGTACCTGTGAAGTCCGGCCTGAACCCGGGGGGAGGTGGCCCTTGGTTACCGTAGGCGTTGGGGTTGGGGTTCTGGGGGCCCCTGTCTGAGAACTGCTCCTCTCCTTGGACCGGCCCGCTCAGGAACAGCTTGTACACACCGTAGGCCAGGAACAAGAGCAGGGCGACCACAATCAACCCACCAGAGTCAGTCCCTGAGGAGGGACTCTGGTGACCCTGGTGATTCTGCTGCTGCTGGTGGTTGTCTGAGGAGCCCTTGAAAAAGCTTGAGGCGTAGTCACTGAAGCCAGTGGACGACCCCCTGTGCTTTCTCTTGCCTTCTTCCGTCAGGTCCAGAGTGTACTCCAGGCCACACGAGCCTTTGAGAACGTACTCGTCATCTGGGTGGTTGAACCCCTCGCAGGTCACCTCTATCTTTCCAAATTTATAAGCGTTGTCCATGTCGGTTTTGCACTCCCACTGAAAAGACAGTTAGAATCTGTAAAACATCTGACACTTCCCCCCCAATATGTTGGCTAGCTCTGTCATGTTATGCTATATATATATATATATCTGCAGGAGTGGAGTCTTACTTGTGCGTCGACGCCGTCCCATCCTTTATTGTTACACTGGACCACGTCGGGGATGAAGGAGCCACAGCCAGCGGACCCCCCGACACACTGCAGCTGGGATACGGAGCTGCTGCGGCGGGCTGTTGTTTGTTTGCCTTTGTACAGAGTGAGTACCTGGACATCTCGGAGCAAAACACTACCTGGAATGATATAATCAATCATACTTAAGACCCAGTCAGTAACCGAGTTACCAAGAAAACATAATATGAGAGGACATTGGAACATAAATAGAAGGTAATTTTATAGTGGGGGGGCCTTAGGGCATTATAAAGGCTGTTTGGTTCCGATTCTTCCAAAAGTACCAAATTTGGTGCTTTTGGACGAATCTGAACCAAAATATCCCCAAGACCCCCCCACTATTACTGAATTACGAGCTAAATGCGGAAGCAAACTGACCTTGGTTCCAACTTCTGACGTTAGCGACAAAGAGACATTGGATCACAAGTATCAGTAATCCCTCCATCGTTGATCTTGTTAGTCAAGATCGCGACACGTCGCTTGATTGTTCGAGTGTATAGTTGGGAAATATTATACGAGCCGTAATAAACGTTTTGCCAGAATAGCTGACGAAACAACGATTAATCTACAGTTTCCGCGTATTACGTCACGTGTTTACAGCACCCATGAGCCAATCACGGGTAAACATGCCAGCGCTCGTTTTCTTCTTCTTCTTCTGTTGGGTTTAACGGCAGCTTGCATCCTTCGCGTTGCACTACTGCCATCTTCTGGATGTATCCAATTCCTACATTGTCCATTTCGTCACAGTCTCCCTATCAGGCCAGTTCTCATGAGAAATCTGACCAGACACTTCCTGCCCTGTCCACCCCCACCACACTCCAATACGCCCTCCACACCTTCTCTTGTCAGTCCCGACCTGTTCAGTCCCTCCATCATTTCCTGTCTTTCTGACGCATATTTCCTGCAGTTAATAAGAACATGATCTACTGTTTCTATTACATGACAATAGTCACATAATCCTGTCGGGTGTTTTCCTATGTTGTGTAGAGTTCCATTCAGATTACTGTGCCCTATTCTTAGTCTGGTCATTACCACCTCTTTTCTATTCCCTCCCCTGATTCTCACACCACCCACTCTGTTTTGTTATGTAATTGTCTTCCCCTTGTCTCCACTGTTGCTCCCACTTTTTATTTGCTTCCCTCCACACAATGCTTTTTCCCTCTGATTTTGATATTTGGATGTCTGTTTCCCTTTTTAACAGCTTGTTTAGCTAGTTTGTCTACTCTTTCGTTTCCCATGATACCCATATGTGCAGGGACCCACATGACCACTACCACCACTCCCTGCTTCACCACCCTTGAATGTACTTCCATTATGCTGTGCATTAAGTCTTGGCGCTTTTTTGATGTCCCACGCCCCAAGCTGTACAGACTAGCTGCTGCGTCGCTGCAGATCAGCACTCTGCTGGGCTTAGCTTGATCAACCCACTCTAACGCCATCAGAATGCCATACAGCTCAACTGAATATACACATAATAAGCAGTATACTCCCAGGTGTCTCACTGCTGCATTTTAATTATGAACACATAGCGTATAAAACTGAACATTTACCCAGAAATGATTTGATGGAAATGGAAATCAGTTACTTCAGCCATGATTGTCCCTTTTTGCCATGCAAGTAAAACAATTCTCAACTATGTAGGCTATCCATTTTCCTGAAGTGTACACTTCTGGTCTCAGCATGGACCTTCAAGTCTTAAAAAAGGCTTAATCCTATGGTTTTTACACCCATGGGTGGCAGTGCACAGAAATAACCTTTAGGTCGGATGGGATTTGAACCATAATTGCATATTGAAAATATGCACCAAGTGACAAAGACTTATGTAGTGTACCACACATGCTCTCAAGAAACATGCTTTTCACTACTGTTCACATTTCCCAGAAATGTGAATTTAAATAAATACAAAGCAGTGTTTTAGCTGTTTAATTGTCCCACAGCAGTTCAATTATGCCACAAAAGATTGTTAGTAAGTAGAAAATGTAATATTTTAGCTAGTTAGTTTCAACCAGGGACCTTGTAGACTTCACACACATGCCCTAACCCAGGGGTCGGCAATTAGGTTTGGCCTCGGGCCAAAATTTTTTTGAGCCATTAGATGGCGGGCCCGAACGTTTTTTTTTTTTTTTTTTTTTTTTTTTTTCCTAACACCAGGGGAGCCACCCCTCCTAAATTTCGTTGTTTGGTACCTGTACTGTAGCAATGACAATAAAGACCATTCATTCATTCCATTCATTCATACATTCATTCATAAGTAATTGATTGTTAAAAAATGTGACACATTCTAATGCTTTGACTTTTCTTTCGAAAAATGTACACATCGCTAGTCAACTAACACAGCTTGTTTTGTGAGCCTGCTAACAATGTAAAGTAGTGTTGTAGTTAACTAGGTAACAATGTAAAGTAGTGTTCTAGTTAACTAGATAACAATGTAAAGTAGTGTTGTAGTTAACTAGGTAACAATGTAAAGTAGTGTTGTAGTTAACTAGGTAACAATGTAAAGTAGTGTTCTAGTTAACTAGGTAACAATGTAAAGTAGTGTTCTAGTTAACTAGGTAACAATGTAAAGTAGTGTTGTAGTTAACTAGGTAACAATGTAAAGTAGTGTTGTAGTTAACTAGGTAACAATGTAAAGTAGTGTTGTAGTTAACTAGGTAACAATGTAAAGTAGTGTTGTAGTTAACTAGGTAACAATGTAAAGTAGTGTTGTAGTTAACTAGGTAACAATGTAAAGTAGTGTTGTAGCTAACTAGGTAGCAGTCCAATCCATTACGTTGCAGTATTTTGGCTTGACTAGCAAGTTTGTGTTGTGATTCTCAACAACGTTGAAACGTAGTTTCACCCTTTTCCATAGTTTTGAATAATAAATGTGTGGACTGACGATGTAGCGCAGCCTAGCTTATTCTAATAATTATTTAACATACTTTCATTCTGAATGATTCCCCCCTCCTCCCAGACAAGGTCACATTATTATTGGATTGGTTGTTTGCCTGCCGGGTGAAGTTAGCTAAACATTTAACCTGCTAACTAGCAAGAGAAACATCATGTCACTCTCCAAAGGTGTAAAGAGGAAAGTTGACGGTGAAAACAGGGCATTTAAAGAGGAATGGACAGCGAACTATAATGTTCATCCTACCTGGTTTCATCAACGCAAAGCCGTTGTGAGACTCACATCTTCCGTGCTCACAATGTTCCCTTTCTATACATGCGAGTCGTCCTTTTCCTCAATGAATGTGATAAAGACGCACGAGAGGAATCGATTGATGCAAAAAAAAACTTGAGAACTGCCTGCGGATTAAAGTGACGTCCATATAACCAGATATCAAGCAAATACTGACCGATGGGAGATGCCACTTTTCACATTAAGTGAGTACCAAGCCTGTCGTTATTGTATTTAATAACCTAATTGTATTTTTTATATTTTGAATGAATGGCTCATTGTAATTATTATCCCTAATAGCGTGTTTGCTCTGTCGTTTCAGGAGCATAGGCCTATGCACCACCACCCCTCGCATAAGCGGATTACTTTTCTTTCTTTTCTTTTTTTCACCGATTTTGTTGTCAATGTTTTTCAGAATATTAAACTGAATTTGCTTTGTTACTGTTCATATGTGTGTTGCAGTCACATATACGTAAACATTACGTTTGAATTATTTACTGAGCTGGTGTTATTTTTTTCAAACCACACACGGCTATTTCAGCACTACACGTTGTCCACCTACTTATGATTCACTATGAGGGGTTCAGCGTCAGTGCGCTTCGGTGCACCCCGCTGCCTGATTGTCTGTCCCTGTGTCATTCACTCTCAACATGGATAAAAGTACAATAAGCATTATTCAGGTGGAGGTAGATTCTCTATTCGGACATTATAGGCGCTATATGTGGGACTGTCGGTCCGATATTGTAAAAAAAAAGAAAAGTGGATTCTCAAAATATTCTGCTGGGCCAAATATTATTGGTGATGGGCCAGCAATGGCCCGCGGGCCGCCTATTGCCGACCCCTGCCCTAACCACACGACCACTGAGGTGTCAGACATCTTGTAACGAACAAAGCTTCTTCCTGCTTTCTTAACAAATAATTTATATAACTGAACATTTACCCAGAAATAATTTGATGGAAATGGAAATCAGTTAGGCTACTTCAGCTATGATTTTCCCTTTTTTAGTATGCAAGTAAAACAATTTTGTGGTGGAAATACACAGAAATAAAGAGTGCAGAATTATGATTAAGACCATGCCATGATGCTAAGATGGCTGCCTCAACCTTGACAAAATGGTCTCTACATTTTCATAGTGCCATCTTCAAATCGTTATGGCTTCAGTTTGTTCTTCTCTTCCATGTGATGGGTAGGACAGCCACTGACTTTTATTGTGAAAGGCAGGACAGCCAATGGGATCCAGAGGGGCGTGACATCCACTACCTGGGACAATTAGTGATTCTTTACTTAACCTGTGTGTACCCAGTGTTCTTCCTCTTTGCTCACCTGACTCCCTGCTGGTCCAAGCTCTGTCCCTTCCCATTCAGGCTAGAGGTATGTTGTTGTACTTTATACAACAGTTAGTTCCGACCAAGTAATTTGATTGGACAAGAGGCATTCCATGAGTTACGATATATAGTATAACAGCACTGGGACTTTTAACTATAAGTATCACTCCGCCGCACAGGTGTTCTATTAAATGACCGTTAATTAGACTACATTACGATACAAAGTAGCTAGCCACGATACAAAGTATGCTAGTTTGTGTTCTGGCCTGGGTTGCACCAATTTGGCGTAAGTCATTACTAAATGTAGGCATTTAGTGGTTACTAAACCCCTAGTAGTTACTAGCTAGTTTCAAACTAGTTGTTTACTAATGTCGGTTACACCACGCCAATCGTTTGTCAATCTTAGCTAGTAAATACTTAGTAATGCGCAAGTTGTTACTAAAAAGACATTGTCACATAAAACGTAGAAGAAGAACATTATAGCCAATCAGCAAGCAAAGCAAAACCCTCCGTTTTTAAATCCTCAATTTTGGCCACCATTGGCTAAAAGCTGTAATTTGGCTCTACAAGTGTTAATATGTCATTTTATGAAGTTTTAATATGTTTTCAGGCGAGAAAGTAACCATATATATTCACAAAATGTGTCCAGTTTATCAAAATAACCCGTTTATGTATCTGATCTGACGTTTTTTTCCCCACTTCTGTGGGAAACTTCGCTTCCCGTTGCGGAACTATTTTTTCTTGACGGAGCCAAAATAAATGATTAAATAAACAAACAAATCATAATCTGTTGTCACTTATTACTGTTAACTAATAACAGTAATAAGTGGCCTGCGGCCTCGTACCTATAACCGAATCACAGCCGTGCTGATATTCAGTATAACACACTCCCTCTCGTGTGATATTGCTTAAGTCATTGCTCCCTAAGATGTATTAGGCTAGCTGCTGCTACTACCTTGTATTTTATCACCCCTAGGTATTAGTAGGCTGGTGTGCAACAGTGCTGGTTCCCACCACCGAGGTACAGTGGCTGGTGGATTGATGTGATGCCTTTAACTGACAAAGGTAACACATGTATAAGGTATTGTACGATTGCCATTTACACTAGAACAGCCATGGGAGGGGTCATTTGATCCTGTGAGGATAAAAAAAATACTATATCTTTGCACTCTCAAATTTCAGGACCCTCCTTTCATGACTTTTCCTAGATATGTGTGTTCTACCACCCAGTATCCTTACATTTTCAAAATCACATCAGGATAAGCTAGTATAAAGTTATTTTGCTGTTTTTCTGTGTAGGAGGCAGGTTAATTTACAAGACGGCCAACTAGTGGTCATTGTGTAAATAGCAGCGTCCCATTGTAAAGACTATGGTCATTTGACCCCCGAGGCGGCTCTAAAAAAAATACATTTTACAGTGTGTATTTTACCATGGGAAGTTCAAATCTTATCAGTCCCTGCAGCCCCTGTTGAGTTCTCAAACCCTAAGCTCCACTGTTGAGCTAACCCTAACCCTAGCTCCAGCCCTAACCCTAGCTCCACCCTTAACCCTAGCTCCAGCTTAACCCTGTTAATGTAACCATTATACTGTTTTAAAAACATACTTTGACACATGTATTGAACTCCACACTTTTATTAAAACACACACACACACAACTGCTAAACCACAAACAAATAAACAAAACGGATTAACTGAAACAAAAGTTGCATATTTAAAACAATTTGCAACATTAATTAATAATTTCATTGTAAACAAACAAGTACAATACACAGGAAGATTCTCCTTCTCTACTATGTGTGTGTACAGTCACATTATGCAGTCTCCATTATGCAGTTCCTAAGGTACCTGCATAGAATAACTACCATGGACATGGTTCTATATTCTGCATGGTTTATTTTCATGCTGCAGTAAATGAGCCCCAGATTTGAAATGGAATGATAATTTGATTGGTGCTGTGATGTGGGACTCACTCAGCAAGGTCTATGCAGGGTTCAACAGTACCAGTTGTCTGCAGGTCCAGGACAAGGTCTATGCAGGGTTCAACGGTACAAGTTGTCTGCTGGTCTACACAACCATAGACACACTACTCTGCACACATGACATCATAGTGAAGACATTGAATACTGCAGATATTTTCATATTTGAAACACATCAATCAGGATACCTACCAGGTGTAACCAGGGCTTCTGGGTCTCCATCCATCTTCCTCATCTTAGATGTTTCATGTCAAGTTGTTCAAGGTCTATTTCTATTATCACTGTTCTACTGTAAAACTCCAGCTCCATGCTGGTTCTAGCCTGTCTGTCTGAAGGCTCCACTGCCTGCAGCTGTGTGATTGCTGAGTGGTTTCAGGTGGGCTGATCAGGAGCTGTTAAAGGTCTTGCACAGGGCTGCGTTCAGGTAGAAATACATCACATAGAACAAGACATGCCTCTCTGACATGTTAGAGTCATCATGAGGTCACACAGACTAATTGTTTGTTTCACAAAGACTTTATTGATATTGACACAGTCATCATCATCATCATAATATAAAATGAAGGAACTTGACTATAGGGCTAGTTCAGGCTACTAGACTAGTGCTGCCACTATGGCGCCTCTGTCAGAATGAGAAGGAGGAGGCAGAAGATGATACAGTTATTGTAATAATAATAATAATAATAATAATAATAATAATAATAATAAAAACAACACAACTAAAACACAGAGGCACCATCCTCTCTGACCACCAGCCCCAGATCTTGCTGTCTGTCCATCTGGACTTGCACGGCTTCACAAGAGCTACACTGACACACACACACACACGAAAATATATGTATATGTAAATATATGCAAAATATGTACATTGGATAGATAGGCAGGTACAGAAATACATGGAAAGTGAATTTCAGAACATGGACATGTTGTATTGACAGAGGAGGAGAGCTGTCTTCACATCCACTCCCTGCTATCTTACACACAGCTACATAATACAGCATCAGAACTCAAACACACAACTTTACCAACTCTTATACATAGTCACTCTCTCTCCTCAGGGTCAGAGACTCTGGGTCTCAGATCACCAGTCTGATTTATATTATAATGATTAATCTGGATTGTTTCACGATCAGTTACATTTCTAGAAATAAAATAAACAGGTACCAGTAATAAAAGAATATGCAGAAAAATTCCACGCTTCTGTTTTGTCAGTCTATTGCACATATTTCACAATGAGCAAATACCCAACTGATTGTCATCAACTGCTGCAGATAGGATCTGAGGCAGGACTATAAACCTACACTGACACAGTCCTGAAGACTTTACAGTCAGACTCCTCCATCTCACAGGACCTGGACTGCTGCCCTCTAGTGGTCAGAGTGGGACTGACACTACACACAGAGGACACAAAGCTCCGTAATAACTCTTATGTACATACACTGCTGCCCTCTAGTGGTCAGAGTGGGACTGATGTAACCAGCAGGGCTCAAACTGGGGACCTCTCCCCTGGATGACCCACGATTCTACCATTAAACCAAGCAGACAGGTCTCAGGCAGGGCTACACACAAGAGCTACACTGACACTACACACTACACCCTAAACACTACACCCTGAACACTACACACTATACCCTAAGCACATAACACCCTACATACTGCACACAGAGCCTTGTTCAGTGTGATCTCCCTTAGACTAGTTTACACAGGGTCACTGAAGAGCCATAGACCCTAAACCTAAACCCTGGGTAGAGGGGCTCAGTGAATGTGGAGTGGAATGTGTGCAGGAGGGTCAGTGTGTCAGAGGAGACCCTGTAGAAGGACAGAGTGCCGGCCGGCCAGTCCAGATACACTCCTACTCTGTGTGAGCCAGAGGAGGAGACAGGGATGACAGTTCTGTTAAGATTGTGCCAGGCAGTGTAATCGGCAGTGTAACTGTCAGAGGTGTCAGAGCAGAACAGACTCCAGGACTTGTCATTGTATCCCAACCCACAGTCATCACCCTTCCCTCTCCTGCTGATTCCTTTATATGTCACTCCTATAGCAGCCCCTCCCCCTCCCCTCCACTCTACCTCCCAGTAACAGCGCCCAGTCAGACCCTCTGTACACAGCACCTGTGGCCAGCAGTCAAATCTCTCTGGGTGATCAGAATACAGCTGCCATTCTCCCCTTGTCAATTTTCTGTTCTCCTCAGACAGAGAGAGCTCTCTGTGTGCTGTGTTTGGGTCCAGTGTGAGCTCACAGGCATCTGATTGAGAGGGCCAAAATAATAATCAAATCAATACAATTGGATAAATCACAATATTCACAATGTGATCGTGTTATGGTAACATTATTTGTTTCACAAAATAATTAGAATGTTGTTCAAGGGATACAAATAATTCACATTTACTAGTATTTTAGATTTATATATGAATACAATACTGCTCTGTTTGAACTTTGCTGTACCCTGATTATTGAGTAATATCACAGTCCAATTCTCTACTGTGTTGGTGACTTACATTTGATAGGCCCAGGTTTGAGCCTGCACCCTCCACAATGGTCCACACTATATCAATCACAGAAGAACATATAGTGGTTGGATGACACACTCACAATCATGTGGGAAATAGATACTGTGCATTAATCTCATTGATACGTCCAGCCACATATTCAGCCTTTACCTGAGTGTCTGTAGTTTACAGAGTGGATCTTTCTGTACAGCAGAGAGCAGCGCCAGTCCTGAGTCTCCTGGGTGATTGTAGCTGAGGTCCAGCTCTCTCAGGTGGGAGGGGTTAGACCTCAGAGCTGAAGCCAGAGAAGCACAGCCTTCCTCTGGGACTCCACAGCCTGACAACCTGGAGAAATAGTGTCACTCCATCTGATATCAAGAATCTGATCTGATCTAATCTAATCTAATCTCATCCTCTCTAATGTACATCTTTACAGCTTTAAGTCCTCTTAATTTAGCAGGTGAAAGGCTAGACACATTGTATTTAAGTGAAGAACAACTAGTGCATCATAATAACCTCAAATGCTCATGCTTCTACACCCCAAAAGACCTCACCTCAATGTCTGTAGTTTACAGTGTGGACTCCCCAGTCCAGCAGAGAGCAGCTTCACCCCCCCGTCATGTAGATCATTATGACTGAGGTCCAGCTCTCTCAGGTGGCAGGAGTCTGAGCTGAGAGCTGAGGCCAACGCTTCACAGCATCTCTCTGTGAGGTGACATCCATTCAGCCTGAATGAGGAATACATACATGGAATGCATTCTATCATTGCATTCTATCATTTGCATTCTATCATTTCCTGTTGCATGTCACAAACATATTCAGAGAGTGCAGACAGAGACGTGCCCCCCCCGCCCCCGCCCCCGCCCCCCCCCCCCCCCCCCACACACACACACACACACACACACACACACACACACACACACACACACACACACACACACACACAATATATAGTAATTGATTGGAAGATAATGTACATTGTCTGTCTCAATCATTGAGCTTTTCTGTGCAAGTATAATTCATTCTATAGAATGATAATGTAACAGACACTTAGGAATGATGTGTCTGACAAAAAGAACAGTCTAAGACCTCACCTCAGGGTCTGTAGTTTACAGTGTGGACTCCCCAGTCCAGCAGAGAGCAGCTTCACCCCCCCGTCATGTAGATCATTATGACTGAGGTCCAGCTCTCTCAGGTGGCAGGAGTCTGAGCTGAGAGCTGAGATCAACGCTTCACAGCATCTCTCTGTGAGGTCACATCCATTCAGCCTGAATGAGGAATGAATACAGGTTAAGTCATTTTGATTCATAGAAAAATGATGTGATGTGTTCTATCATTTCCAGTTCCAGTTCCAGTCTAATTAGGATATAATGGCATTCTCATCAAAAACCCTGACATGGGCTGTTTTAGAATTGTAACATTTCACTAGACCAATATGTTTTCTAGTTATTTCACTTAGTTTCAAAGATGAAATCATAATGTTTACATACGTTTCATGCCTTAAATGATGGAACAAGCTTTCAGTTTTAGATGAGTGGCCTGCTCCTTCCAACTGTAGGCTACCAACTGTAAACTCACTGGCCAGCTAACTTCTCATCTCTACACTTAAGATAAAATAAAGCTGACAAACTCATTAGCTGAACTGTGAACACAGCCAGCCAGCTAGCTATGTTTTACTTAATGTCAGACAAAAATTCACAATTTGAGCCACGGTGTGATTATACGGGGTACCGCGAGTGCAATGCAATTTCTTCTGTTCAATCCGTAAATCGTAGTAAGTGATTATAAACAGCATAAAGTCACTTTGCCTCTTGCATGAATTAGTATTGTTTGCTTTGTGTACTGATGATGATATAAATCAATGATATAAATTATAAATGTTTGTGTGTCAACAAAGTATGAATGATAAGGAGGCAATCAAGGAATGTGTTGTTACTTTTACTTGTGATGAAGAGGTTTTCTTTGTCTTTTTCATCAAGCAGCCTACTCACTAATTATTATTCTACAATACATTTTCATAACCCTGAAATTTTCCTAATTTACGTTTAATTAGAGTAATTCTGTCCATCTACTTACAGTGCTGTCTTAGAGGCTGTGAGCACTGGCAGCAGCCTCAGAAGACCCTCCTCTGATCTGGAGTATTTCTTCAGGTCAAACACATCCAGCTCCTCTTCTGAAGTCAGCAACACAAAGACCAGAGCTGACCACTGTGTAGGTGAGAGTTGGGCTTCTGAGAGACTTCCTGAGCTCAGGTAGCATTGGATCTCCTCCACGAGAGAATGGTCATTCAACTCATTCAGACAGTGGAACAGATTGATGCACCTCTCTGGAGAGGGATTCTCCCTGATCTTCTTCTTGATGTACTTGACTGTTTCCTCATTGGTCTGTGAGCTGCTTCCTGTCTGTGTCAGAAGGCCTCGGAGGAGATTCTGATTGGACTCCAGTGAGAGGCCCAGGAGGAAGCGCAGGAACAAGTCCAGTTGTCCATTCTCACTCTGTAAGGCCTTGTCCACTGCACTCTTGTGTAAGTGAACAAGAGGTTTGAGTGATGACCATAGCTTCCTGGATGAGGATTTCTGTTTGACCAGTGGATTCTCATTGCTGTCGTTGAATGTGAGGAACACATATAAAGCAGCTAGAAACTCCTGGATGCTCAGATGCACAAAGCTGAACACTTTGTGGAGCCCACACTCCTCTCTGAAGATCTGAGTGCACACTCCTGAGTACACCAAGGCTTCTTTGACATCAACGCCACACTCTCTCAGGTCTTCCTCATAGAAGATCAGATTGCCCTTTTCCAGCTGTTTGAAGGCCAGTCTTCCCAGTTTTCGAATTAGCTCTTCATCCCAATGTGGATCTCTGTCATGGTCTCCAGGGTACTTCACATTCCTCTGTTTGGTCTGAAAAACCAGGAAGTGTGTGTACATCTGTGTCAGAGTGTTGGGCATCTCTCCTTTCTCTGCTTCACCCAACAGTCTCTCGAGAACACTGGCTGAGAGCCAACAGAACACTGGCATGTGGCACATGATGTAGAGGCTCCTTGATGACTTCATGTGTGTGTTGATTCTTCTGGCCAGGTTCTCATCACTGATTCTCTTCTTGAAGTACTCCTCCTTCTGTGGGTTGTTGAACCCTCGTACCTCTGTCACCTGGTCAACACACTCAGGAGGGATCAGATTGGCTGCTGCTGGTCGGGAGGTTATCCAGAGGAGAGCAGAGGGAAGCAGATTCCCCTTGATGAGGTTTGTCAGCAGCACGTCCACTGAGACTAGCTTTGTGACATCACAACATGTCTCGTTGTTCTGGAAGTCTAGAGGAAGTCGACACTCATCCAGACCATCAAAGATGAACAGAACTTTGTACTTGTCAAAGTTGGAGATTCCTGATTCTTTTATTTCAATGAATAAATGATCAAGAAGTCCTTTCAAACTGTGTTTCTTCTCTTTCATTAAATTCAGCTCCCTGAAAGGGAGTGGAAATATGAACTGGACATCCTGATTGGCTTTTCCTTCAGCCCAGTCCGTAATGAACTTCTGAGTAGCGACTGTTTTTCCAATGCCAGCGACTCCCTTTGTCAGCCTAGTTCTGATTGATTTGTCTTGTCCAGGTAAAGGCTTCAAGATATCGTTGCATTTGATTGGTGTCTCCTGTGTTGCTGGTCTCCTGGATGCTGTCTCAATCTGTCTGATCTCATGTTCATTATTGACCTCTCCACTTCCTCCCTCTGTGATGTAGACCTCTGTGTAGACCTCATCAAAAAGTATTGGGTTGCCTTGCTTAGGTATTCCCTCAAACACACACTGAAACTTCTTCAGGGTCGACTTGAGTTCATGTTGGCACACCACAGGGAGCTCATCTGAATGACAAAACAATTAACAAAATATTTGTGGCACACTTTACATTAAGTTGACCCAATACCTGCAGTAACTGTAATTACATGTTTTTATTAATTAACAAGTTGTTATATAGTAATGAATTACATGGTATGTAGTATAGTTAAATGATATATTGCTACTAGGAAAGTTATTCCATTTGTGTTATAGGAAACTGCCCAACCATGTTACTATGCAATTATATACAAACAACCCATTTTGTTACTGGAGTAATTACAGAGATACTAAGGCCCAATCCCATTTCAAATTTTTACCCCTAATCGTTTTTGAGTGCCACTCACTTTTCAGCTTGCATCTCGGAACAGAGTTACAAGGGGTAGTGGTTGAAATCTTCCCCAATGAAATGGGACGACCCTTCAAGACCCTGATACGTCATCAGTAGTATAGTAGAAACGCGTGGACATTCACGATTCCTTCACAACTTTAGTTTCACACTGTCAATCGATCAAACAAGGCATCAGATAAAATGCTTCATTACCAGGCCATTTCATGACAGAATAGCGGTGCTCTGTAGAATAGCAACCTGTGCTCCTACCCTGCCAGTCTGCACTGATATTAGAGGAGTGGAAACAACCCTGCTGCTACCCTGCCAGTCTGATATTAGAGGAGTGGTAACAATTGCAACAACTTCACAGCTGGACTTTAGTTACATTTCGGGCGTCATCAAAGGGGGGGAAATGCGACATGAAAATACATCAAAATGCGGGACTGTCATGCACAAATCAGCCTTAAAACATTGTTGTAACGTTAGGTAGCTAGCTAGAGACATCGGCATACTAGTGATTTGGGGGTTATGCTTGTTATGAAAAAAAGGTCTATAATAAGATAATACGATGGTTATCATCATTTCTTGAAAAGAAGAAAGATTTGTGGTTGTCTTTTGTTGCTTGTGCATTTGCCACTATCTTGCTGATGCTTCGCAAGTCATTCTGGGAGATTTCAACACTCGATTTTAACCCTTGGTTTGGAGTGTTTCTCTAAAAAAACTCAATTTGGAGGACCAAATAGCCCTACCATTTTACCCTACCCCTCCATGCCAACAAGAATCAGGACACCCTACACGTGAATGCACAGAACTGAGGGGTAGGGCTAAGTGGTAGGGGCAAGGGGTGAATTGGGATTGGGCATAGGTTATAGAGGCAACATAATATAGAGAGTGACCAAATAGGGATATACATAGTAATTACAGTTAGTGGTGTTTATATTTCCAATAATATTTCAGCCCAGTAACACTTCTCTGTGAAAACATATGAGGTCTCTTACGTTTCTCCAGTGTGTCAGCGAGCTCCTTCTGGTTCATGTTCCTCAGGACGTGCAGTGTGATCTTCAGAGCCCCCTCTCTGGCACTGCTCTCCTGCTTCTCTTCTTCTACATCTTCCTCTTCCTCCCCCTGACTCTCAAAGCACACTGGGTAGTCTTGAGAAATAAGCCTCTTGAACCTCTTCAACTGATTTCTCACTAAAGTGATGACATTGTCTTCAAGCAACTGAAACATTTAGATGAAAAAGGAGGAGTGAGATAGTTAATAATAGGTAATCCTTTACACCCAGTAGAGAGACTGAATACACAAATCACATCACTTGACTTTGGCATGCAATTGAATCAAGAAGAAAATAACTTTTGTATGGGGATTACGACTATTACTTAGCCATGTTCCATGTCATACTTTCTCTTTAGCTCACCCTGAATATGGAGGCCAGTTCAGTTTGACTCTGGACAGACTGACCACTGGGAATCTCTGACTCTGGTCTCTCCACCTGGTCACTGGGGATTCTGGGTAAAAACAAGAAATAAGCAGAGAAGTGTGAATGAGGACTAGTTTCCCAAACAGAATAACTTAAGAGTGTATACCGCTACTGAATGTTATTGGCAGCCTCATAGACCACTATGAGAACTCAACCTCAAACTAACATTTGAACAGAAAGAAGAGGTCTTTGAACATTGGTGGACAGTGTGGCCAGTCCAAATTAATATATCTGTATTTCTTTTTTTATTATTACTTTTTTTTTTTTTTTTAACTTTTGGGCAGTCATTAAAAGGATATTGACAAGTTTCAGATTACTGACTGACTGAGGTATGATTAAAAACCCATTGTTGTTTTAGGCCATTGTAACTAAGTTATGTAAGTTAAACATAGTTCCTGGGTAAGATGATTATTATAAAAAGAAGTAACATTGGTGGAAGGTGTGACCAGTCCAAATTAATATATCTGTAGTGTAAGTAGCTTTTAGGTTTTTAGTGGCCATCTCCCTCCAGGATCCACTCTCCTCCTCCGTGGACAAGCCTTCTAGTGAGAGTTGCAACACTGTCTGTTGCTACAGTACGCATTGAACTACAGTATATCTACATTACTACGTCTAACATTTGAAATTGCCTTTAATGATAAATATGTACTGAGCTCCTAGAGCTGAAGATGATGTGATTATAAGCTGTACAATAAATGATTGTTGCATTGTGTGCCTTACTCCCATGCGCCCTCCTTGATAGTAGAACCTGAGTTCATTATAGTTACCGGAGGACCTCATGAAACAAACAGGTGGCCTAGTCTCACAGTTAGTTCATCACATCCCCATGTTACACCTACTCTTGTGTCGTAGTGACGGTTCCTTGTCTGAATTCTATTGGACCGTCCATAGACCAGTCACTCTTCATGGACACACAGCTGGGTACAGGTGAGGCTGGTCTGTCCTGCTGGACCCTGGATTACAAGGTAGAGTTGTGTTTTTAAATATATCATGAGCTGAGCTCCTAGAGCCAGTTACACAGGAGTGTGGCATTGTGAAGGACAGAGTGTTAATGAACCTGTCTTTGTTTCATTCAGGGGATCCCCATTATGATGGAGGGTTGGGGTGCGCTGGGAGGAGGAGAGTGGGGACAGTGTCGGCACTCCAATATAATATATCTGTATTGTAAGTAGGTTTTACATGTTTTATTAATCTCCCTCCAGGATCCACTCTCCTCCTCCATGGACAAGGCTTCTAGTGAGAGTTGCAACACTGTCTGTTGCTACAGTATGCAATGAACTACAGTATATTTGATTAAGTCTAACATAATCTGGTTATGAATGAAGCAGCTATCATCATCATCATCATCATCATCATCATAAATATTCTCCAGAGACTCTTCTCTTACCCCATGGCTTCAACATCCCCAGAGAGACTCATTTTAGAGGCAGTGGTCCCCTCCTCTCTCTCCCCAGAGAGACTCATTTTAGAGGCAGTGGTCCCCTCCTCTCTCTCCCCAGAGAGACTCATTTTAGAGGCAATGGTCCCCTCATCTCTCTTCTCTCCTCAAATGACCTCTTGCTATAAACCTGAACAATGAACACATGCCGCACGTTAAAGGAGACAAAAGTTAAAAACAGTGAAGTGAGAAACCACAGTATGGGGCTTAACAGAGGGAGGAAAGGGACATGAATGCTGCTGACACTGTATACAGTATCTCTCTCTCTCCTGAAGCTAACAAGGGATACTTACAATGTCTCTGTCTGTCTGCCTGCCTGGCTGACGCTCTTCTTCTTTGTATGAACCTGTTTGTCTACTGATGCACCTCCTACTTCTGTCAAGCTTCTGTGCAGTTCAGACACTCTCTTTCCTGATGAACCAATTGGTCTAGTCCAGGGGTGCCCACACTTTTTTGAACCAAGATCTACTTTTCAAGTAGCCAGCCTGCCAAGATCTACCAGTCTAGTTTAAACATCGCAAACGTACACGCACGTACTACAAACACACACACACACAGTTCCCAGCCTGCATAGTAAACTCACAATACACTTTCTCTCTCTCTGTCACACAGCCACACAGGAGAAGACCATCACAAACCCTCCCTCTTTGATATTCTCACTCTCACACACAGACACACATACACACACACACACACATTTGCCAGTCTGCATAGGGAGCCATAGCACAAGCCCTCCCTCTCTCTCTCTCTCTCTTACACACACACACACACACACAGTCACTTTCTCTCACTCACACACTGACAGCCAGTCTGCAGTACCATAGCCAACTACTGATCCAACAAACAGAAAAGTAAACCAGATACAAAACAGGTAGTTCCCTAGTTTGAAAGGAGGAAATAAATGCATTTCTCTACCTTAGTGGGAGACCTGGCACTGGGAGGAGGCAGCTAGTTTCTAGTAGTCAGGGAGCTGTAGGAGCTGGTTGCAAGGTGTCATCAGCCACTGTAGATCTGTCATCGTAGAAATTGGAAGGCTAACTAGTTAATTAGTCTTGCCGGTATTTAGTATTTTGTAGTTGGTGCTGTTGACTGCGCATGCGTGGTGAACCTGTGTTAGGTGAAAAGATCAGATCTCAGACTGGCTTACCTGTACGTCAATCAAGTGGCAAAAGCCATAGTGAGGATGGATGATAGGCGAACTTTTTTCTTTTGGTTTTGTTCAATGCCATGCGATCTACCCATACTACCTTTGCGATCGACGTATTGGGCACCCCTGTTATAGAGTAACATTTATCACAAAAAGTGTGTGCGCTATGTAAAATCATAGGCAAGAATCAATAGTTTGAAAATATATTTAATAGAAATCCAATGTAAAAGAGAAGCTTCCCTTCACGCACTTTGGTTTGCTCGAGGCAGCGTTTTGACTATTACTTTCAAGTTCGAGTTTTTCAAGTTGGACAGAAATCGTATATTAAAACCTTGGAGGGATCAAAACAAAAAAAATCCCACAACTTAATTGCTAAACATTGACAAAGACAGACACCACACATGTAGACAAGACAACAAACTGTACAGCTTTAGTAGACCAACAGGGTAAAACAAACAACAACCAAAAAAAGAAGAAGAAGAAAAACGGCAGTGAAAACTGGCAGTTAGTCCCCCCAGATGAGTCCTTCACCCACCCTGGGACCAAGGCAGGGTGCTTGTCTTTAGGGTTTCTTGGCAGTGCAGACTGGGGGTAGGACCCGCCGTGAGTTGGCTCGCACCCATGGGTGGTCGATCACACTCTGCAGGGGCAGACGCATGGCCGGGCTGTAGCGGAGGAGCTTTGAGATCAGGTCCCGCGCCCCATCAGACACCACCTTGGGGAACTGCAAGTCCACCTACAACCCAGGGAAAGGAATCAGTCAGTCTCACTATCTACAACAGCCATGGTTGCATATCTATATCTATATCCATTGCAAGGGAGATGTAAAATAATGATTTTATTCTCAACTGTCAGCAAATGTTTCTAAATTACAAAAATACATTATTTTCAATCCGTCTCCCTCCAAAATATGCGAACCTTTGTGATCCTCTGGTACGTGTCGGAGTGGCTGGCGGTTTCAAACGGGGGGTTTCCAACCAAACACTCATAGCAGAGTACCCCTATGCACCACAGGTCCACCTTTTCGTCATGGATGCGCCCCTCAATCATCTCTGGGGGAAGGTAGTCCAGTGTTCCACACATCGTACGGCGTCTAGAGGGGGGGGGTTAGACAAGAACAGTTGCAGCTTTAACGGTAGCGACTGGCCGAGAACGACATCCCAACATACGGTTACGGTCTACAAAGCACCACTGTCTCCACATAATCTAAACACACTCCTTAACTCAAAACATTAAGGGGGGTGGGGGGGGGGGGTGTTAGATTTGCAGTGAGTGACTGAGAGCGTAAGCTAGCGAGCCGTGACCAAGACCTTGACTACACAGCACACATCGACTCAGTCCAGTTTGCGGTTGGAATGGGTTTCAGTGACCTCTCACCTCAGGGACGGTGCGTGGACGGACCAACCAAAGTCAGCGATTTTCAGCTCTCCACGGAAGCCGAGCAGGAGATTCTCTGGTTTGATGTCACGATGGATCACCTTCCTCTCATGGCAGTACATCAGCGCATCCGCCAACTCCTCCATGTACTGAAAAAAAAGGCCATTTGATGTTAGATCACTTCTGGTCAGCTTTGAACAATACATTCTTAATCAAATTAAAGACATGTCAAACCTCATGTTCTGTGTCTCGTTCCCGAAACTGGCCCAAACTTACTGAGGCCATAATCAGGCCATAATGCCAGCCATGGTAACTCAACTGCGTATACAACATTGTGTTACAAACGTTACAATTCGAGTGATTGGATAGAGAAGAAAACCAATAGATTACTCAGAATTTTAAAAAAAGACTTATTTTCCAGACTCGCATTACAAAATTATCTAAAATCTGTGATTGGGTTTTTCCAGAGCAAATTAAACACATATGGCTATTAGGAATTAATAAACATGTATATTAGTGGAGTGCCTAATGAAGTGGCTGAATTTAGCAAAATGGTGTTAGCTTGGCTAACATTTGTTGTTACAGTGAGGGAATTAGCAATAGGGAGATAGCAAGATCATTTTAGTTTCATCATCTTATACGGTTTAGATCTGTGCAGTTTTGAAACTAGGCAGTTTCATCTCAGCTGTTGCATCGTCTTGGCTTAAGAAATGACAGGGCTGTGTAAATCCCAAGTCCTCTCACCTTCTCCAACATCATCATAGAAGATCAGAGGAGGTTCCTCCACTGGGACCATCTTATATAATTTTTTGGGAGGAGGCATGGTGTTGGGGAAAGACATTTGCGATTCACACATGGACACTGCTTTTACCGTGGCGGTGCGCTGGTCATCAAAGCGCCCAGCTCGCTGCAGCTCTTTATACATCTCCCCTCGGGGAGCGTACTCCAGGATCAGGAACACCCGCGTGCGGTCATAGAAGTAGTTGTAGAACTGCAAGATGTTGGGATGTCTTGAGAAAGGGGAAAGAAAGTTTAATTCACTGACTTTCGTAAATACATAGACATTTGGGTTATGTTAAGCAAGAATTGTGTTCACAACAAAAGCTGGCTGAAAGCCACTTGCTAGCATTTAGTTAATCTGTTTACATAGTCTCTAGACATGACTGAATCCTAGCTAAAAATTTAAATAAAACGAGTTATTTAACTGACATAGGACAAATATAGATGTGAATGGCTATCAAGGCATCACAAAGGCTGAGGAGATTTAACAGACAGGATTCCATCACACGGTCGTGAATTAAACTCAAAACCCGGTGGGTACCGACCTAAGATGGGACTGGATCTCGATCTCCCTTCGCAGCTGGTGCTCGACACCCTCCTTTTCCATCTGTGACTTGAACAGAACTTTCAGCGCCACAATAGCCTTCGTCTGTTTTTCCCGCGCCAGGTACACGTTCCCAAACTTGCCCTTCCCCAGGGGCCGTCCGAAGTCAAAGTCTTTGATGGTCCATTTACTGTTTAAATAAAAGCACATTTGTTGGAAACCTAAACACAACACCAGGGAGATTCAAACTTTACAGAATAGGCCTACGGTTGTATTTTAGACAAACATTTTCCACAAACAAACAAACCATCACCCAGTCATCTTCCTAAGTGTCAGTGATGTAAACAATGACAGAAGACATGAAATGCACAGAGCAAAACACCTCACATTAGAATATTCTTAAATCCTTGTTATCCGAGTCATTTTTAAGCCTTTAACAAGACAGGAGTGTTGTGGGAAAGCATGCTTACCGGGGAGGTGAACTAGAAGAGGAACTGACAGGCTCCCTCCCAGGACCTGTGGGGAAATGGGGATACACAATTTAGCAAAGACAATGAATTACACAAAAAAAGTCTGCTGTGCCATCTGAAAAATATCAAAAGACTGCACATGTAGAATGGTTTATGATGGCAGTGCCCACCTGTGATGGCATTTTTGTCTGCAGCCTCTGGCCGAGGGTTCGCTAGAACTCGCATTGGACCCAGACCCAGTGGAGTTGTAAGCTATCATCAAAACATAAACCCAGCGTTAGACATAACAGCATAGGACAGCATTATATAAATATATGTTACATTTACATTTACGGCATTTAGCAGACACCTTATTCCAAAGCGACTTACAATCAATACATTCAACTAAGCAAGTGAACCATCAATTCACCAGTCGTTGAAGAAACTTTGCAGGTTAGCACATTTTTTATATGGCAGAGTATGGCCCTAGCAACAGTATGCTCTTCACTGTAACCAATGAAAATTCAACGTTAAACTCAAACTCTTTGGACAGTCTAATTCAGAAAAATACCAAAAAAATTCAAGACCTCATAAAATCGTGATAAGACTTTTTAATACTTATTAAGGGTCTTGATTTTCCCAAAATTGATTTATCAACTTTTAATACTTTTCAAGACACCGCGGATACCCCTTCTTTCCATTCTGCTTCTTAACCATGTTTGGCTGCAAAGCAAGAGGGGATTTTGATTGATTGAAAACTTTATTAGAAGATTTGCAGAAGTAGGTACATGAAAGTACATATTACATACAAGGTCAACTAACAGGATAAAAACCCAAGAAAGCCACTGGCTTATTTCAATTGGGGTCCTTGATTCCATTGATTCCATTTCATCTTTTGAAAGAGATGAGTGATTTTAAAAGCTTGATGTGATCCATCAAAGGCTATCCTGGTTATCAATAAATAAAACAGTTACATTTTTCATGTAAAACTTTGGTGACACCTAATGTTAGTTAGGTCTTATAGGCTGTCCTAGGTGGAAAGTTTACACTGCCTAATAATATAATAATACCTCCATCCGAAATGTTGTGTAGATAAGACCCATCATTATAGTTTCATTCGTTTGTTTTGGTTTAAACGTTCTTTTACTGGCCGTTTGTTGCTAAGCAACGATCGTGGATAATTAATTATGGTTTCCCTCTAGTTTAAAATGTCTGAACACTATAAAAACATCTGAAAGAAAGTTATTTTACTGGAGTCAGACTCAGTTTACACCATGTGAAAGCTGAACTGAGGTGTCAAGCTTATAACATGAAAGAGAGACGTGGTGCATTTCAACAAGTTATCATAGGAAACCAACGGTGCCAATGCTGAAGTAGGAGAAAGCAAGCCCAGTCATTCATGTTGGATAGTCATTAAAATGTGACATCGAATAAGAAAGTAGCTAAGCTACGATGATGTCAGCTGTTACAGTTGATGACACATATCGGTGGAGGTGAAGCCCTTACCGGTCTTGGGAGCACTTTAGGATCGTTATTCTCCTTATTCTGCGAAAAGAAAAAGACAAATTAATTCAGAAACCTCCATAGCCCGAGGACATCAGATCCAAACACAGGATGATTCTCCAGCCTAGCCAGACATTCATTATCAGCTAGCCAAGTTAACTACACGAATGGCACTTTACCCGAGATCACTAAATGCTGCAATATGTGTATCTAATCATCTAATCAAATAGAAGTCTTACCTGCATGATGCTGAAATAGCTCAGTAACAGATTGGACTAAAGCACCATAAACAAGCACAGCCTAACTTCTCTGTGCTCAACGGGCTACTGCTGCTGGCTTCCGCTACCGCCAACAGTTTAAAGAGCCACCGTTGCTGTGATTGGCTGTTTCTCTTCTTCTGTGGGTTTTATGTATGGCGGTTGGCATAAAGACGTAAATTGCGCATTAGCGCCACGGACTGGACGGGCGTGGTTTGATCTTTATTTTGATTTGATCTTTATTTATTTATCTCGAACATTTCAACCATAAAAACACACCAATTTGTAATAACAAAAAATAACAAAAATAAATTAAAATAAATAAATAAATAAAATACAAATAAAATAAGATATAAATTAAAATAAAATATATCTTCCTAGACATGGAAGTAAGTCAACAATGGTTTTGTTCGAGAAGGGACAGAAAGAAGCAAAGCTTATCTGGTCCTGCCCCTTCCTTACAATATCATATTATTATGCAATAAATTATCTATCAATATCAAAAATAATATACCTATCCACTATAGCAAAAGATAACTAAATGATTACAAAAATACTAGTTCACGTTATTTTCAAGCTCCTCTAACTTATATTTATCAAATAATTCCTGTTTATATTTGCTTTTAAACATTTTAATAGTATTACTTGTTTTTATTGTTACATCAAGGCCATTCCAAATGGATACCCCACAAACTGAGATGCACTTGCTTTTGAGCGTTGTACGGACAATAGGTTGTTTTAGATTCAATTTCCCTCTTAGATTATAACCCCCATCTCTGCTCATGAAACATTTTTGTAAGTTGCCAGGGACCTTATTTTGTGTTACTTTAAACATGAATTGTGCAGTTTTGCACAAATCTTTAAATTTCAGAGTTTGACTTTTGAAAAATAAATAATTGGTATGATCTCTATAACCAGCATGATGAACAATCCTTATAGCTCTTTTTTTGCAGGTTGGTTTTATATGTATTTCCCCAAACTTCAACACAATATGACAGGTAGGGTACAATGAGTGTGCATTGCAATACAGAGTGTATAGTGATTTCTTTTTTTTTATGATTTATAGTTTTTATTATTTTCAATAAACAGACAATGAACAGACATACATCACAAGTAACAGTTGACGTTGGACAATAAATTAAAAAGACAAATAATAGACACAACAAAACATGAAGGTGATGTACAGCAATATAAATCTACAGCATTGTCTAACAATCCTACTTATAGCAGTTTACTTTCACGTTTTACATTTGGGATATTGCTATTTATACATAAATGAAAGTAAATAAAACAATTTTAAAATATTGCTATTTGTATAGTGATTTCTGATTTAAGATGTATTTCATTTTACCCAGAATTCCCAAGCTTCTCGCAATCTTTGAGCACAGATATTTTATGTGTGGTTTCCAGCAGAGTTTGTGGTCTATTTAAGACACCCAAAAACTTGATTCCATATACTCTATCGATTTTGACATTTTCAATTTCCAGATGGAGTTCTGTATTTATTTTGCGATTTCCAAATAGCATGAATTTGGTTTTATTCAGATTTAATGATAGCTTGTTTGTATCAAACCAGCATTTTAATTTGTACAATTCCTTCTTTGCCACCTTTAAAAGCTGCTGCAGATCATCCCCATAACATAAAATATTTGTGTCATCTGCCAAGACAACCAATTTAAATATTTCAGACACTTTAGTCTGTCACTCTCTCTCTCTCATACAGTAAACCAACAAATTGACCCTTCATAGGGGAGTGTATTCAACACTCACAGTCTTTCTGTTAGTCTTACAGCTCTGCTGATTGGTCAATAGTGACCTGTGTAAAGACTGTTAACTAGTCTAGAGAGTCATTAGGGTGCAAGCCCACACAGTGGGCATCGCCCTATTGTAACTGTTGGTTATTCAGCCCTGTTCTGTTTTCATGAAAAATGGCCATGACTTCCTCAAATATTGGTAACTTTTGCTTTTTGGCAGGCACCTAGAGGACCCCAGTCAACACCAATTCTGAAGCCAAAATTCCAGAAGGGGGCGCTAGAGCCACACGTTGAATTCTTCAACATTGTGAGGCTGTAACTTTTGAACGGTTTGTCCGAGAGACCGAACCTGGCTCCTCAAGACAAACATATACAAATAAAAAATAAATCAGCTATTTGGAATTTTGTGAAAAGCACAAAGAAATCTTCTTCAAATATACCGTAATTCCAATCGACATGAAACTTTGTTTATAACAAGTATGTCAGAAAATGACCACGCTACATGGTAAATAATCAGCATCTTAATTCGGGAAAATTGCAAATGAATGTGAAACTTGGTGAGCGTCAAGACAGCAGTATGACAGATGTGTACCACATTCCAACATGATCGGATGACACCCAATATTCTGCATTTCCAGTCATTTTTAAATTATAACATCTTTAACCTTTAACCTTTTTTTTCATGAAACGCAAATATGACTGAAAAAAACCCCTGAATTTGTTACATAGTATACTTGTACCAGTCCCTGCAAAGGTTGCGGACAAGTTCATACTTGATCATACAAAATACACAGCATCATGCAAATTAATATGTACCATAAATGATGACATATACAAATAGGGCTGTGTCAGTCATTGTTAGTCTAATCAATCTCAGTGTGCTTTGAGACAGTGCCATGTGTAGCACATTTGAGGATAACCCTTACGCCCTTAATTGCTTGAGGCTATATTTGTTATCTATTATTATGTAGGGCCTAATGTAGTTGAACCTACTAGATCACAGTCATATGGACAAAACCAGGTTGAGGCTTCATTCACAAGCTGGTCACAGAATGCTGGTTAGCGTAATATGTTTGGGCTACATCATTCTGTGAGATGACACAAAGACATGTGAGTTCATCCTAATCATACTGGACAGTGAAAAACAATGAAAGACAGCAACTTACGGTTGTGGTCTGTCTCCCACCTCAGTGCTCAGCTCTGCTCTCTGTCTCTGTCTTCCTCACTGATGCAGCTCTTCCCTGTATGAACTAGTTTCCACATTGTATCACCTCATCACCTGGGACACTGATGCACCTCCCACTTCTATCAACTTCTCTACAGTTGGTATTTGTTGATGACAATCAAACATATTTCATACACTCTTCTTCCCTGTATGAACCTGTTTGTCCACATTGTATCACCTTATGATGGACCTACAGTATAGGGCACTGATTCACCAGTCTCTGGTATGATAATTAAGCAATATCACACGAAAGGGAGTGCTGTTATACTGAATATCAGCACGCCTGTGCTTCGGTCGGCCTGCAGTCTCGTACCAAAGACAATACAACAGTTATACAACAGTTCTACAGCGCCATTTATTAGTTAACAGTAATGAGCGACAACAGATTATGATTTGTTGGTTTATTTAATCATTTATTTTGGCTCCGTCAACAAAAAATTGTTCCGCAACTGAACTTCAACTGGACTGTTGCCTAGTAACCTGAACACAAACAATAGAACACCTGTGCGGTGGAGTGATACATATAGTTAAAGTCCCAGTGCTGTTATACTGTAGCCTATAGATCGGCACTCATGCAATGCCTCTTGTCCAATCAAATTACTTGGTCAGAACTAACTGTTGTATAACATGAGATGGAGACCATACTGTCGAGATAGAACACTAGGCAGGATGATGTCATAGGCTATGTTCGGAATGGTATACTACAGTGGAGGCTGGTGACTTCCAGAATTGAGGAGGCCAATTTTTTTTCTGCTTGCTCGATTCACTCGCGATGGAATGTTCCCTGTTCTTCTTATCTGTCTTTGTTAAAAATTATTAATTTGTGTTTGGCGGTACTGAAGGGATTGGGACACTCTCAGGATGGTGGATGAAGCAGCTTTTATTGCCTGCACAATGGGTCATCAAATAAACAAAACAATTGGCATGAATCTCTGGTCCGCCTGCAGCAGCTATTGTCCCTTCTGCTCAGGCTCACAACATTCACCACAACATACTACATACAATCAATGACATGTCAAAAGCACTCAAACACTATGTCAATCAGACACACAACATACAATTCAGAACAATACTTCATCCATTTCTAATATTTATCCTGCAGAACAGCACTCATACGCGTGTGGCGGAAAAAGGTACTACACGGAGGCCAGGCCTCCTGTGCCCACCCATTTTCAGTGATTTGGCCAATCACATATTGCCATGAAAAAAATTGCATTACATTGACTTCTATGAGAAACCACTTTCCGACAGGAGGCCTGGCCTCCGTGTAGTACCTTTTTCCGCCACACGCGTGTATGAGTGCTGTTCTGCAGGATAAATATTAGAAATGTATGAAGTATTGTTCTGAATTGTATGTTGTGTGTCTGATAAAAAATATAATTATTGCTTTTTTAAATCTCTCTCTCTTCTCTCAAATTATTGGGGAGGCCAGGCCTCCTCCACCTCTATGGAGGAGCCTCCACTGTACTAAATGAGTATAAACTGCATACTGCCTACTAAATTCATAATAAGTATGTGAAAACCAGCTGACCGTTTACACAGTATGCATACTGCCTCCCAGAATGCATTTCGCTGGGAGCGCCGAATTTAAACCTCCATTTTAAACCTCCATTAGCTAAAACCTGTACTTTTGGTTTTACAAGTGTTAATGTCATTTTATGAAGTTTTAATATGTTTTCAGGCGAGAAAGTAGCCACATATATTCCCAAAATGTGTCCAGTTTACCAAAATAACCCGTTTATATATCTGATCTGACGATTTTTTGCGTCTTCTGTTCGCTACCTGCGTTCATAAATTCGGCCTGGAAATATGATCAGCACTCATGGAACGCCTCTTGTCCAATCAAATTACCTGGTCCCTTTATGACGTTGCACCCAGTGTGCGCTCCGGCACTCTCAGAGCGATTTTACGAACGCACCCTACGTTGCTTACCTTCACTCACTCGACAGAAATATCGTAACATAATTACAACACGTTGTAAAATGATTTGGGGGGGCCAATATCTTTAGCTAGCTCAAGTAACTAGCTTACTATATTGTTGTCTTAACAGTTGGTAAAATAACATGATTAAAATAAATATATATGAGCAATAAGGGGTCATCCCTATGTTCCCCGGGTCCTATGTTCCCCGGGTCCTATGTTCCCCGATTTCTTAGAAAAAAGAAAAAAAAAAGGGTTCTATGTTCCCCGCTTCCGTGAGAGTTATTTTTTATTATTATTTTTTTATTTATTATTATTTAAAAAACAACATACACAAATACATAATCATACTGTGTTTTTTTTTTTTTTTTGGAAAACAACATACACAAATACATAATCATACTGTGGATTACTAATTGATAGACATTTATAGGAAATTGCAGGAACTATTATACATAGGAACAACATTATTATGTGTACAACATTATTATATGAACAAAATGATTATATGTACAAAACCTTTTGTAGGTAGGACACTATTGGACCTCGGCCCAAATCTAGTACTGAAGCTGACCCCCCATGCTAAACCATTTGGAAGTACAGTATACTAGGACTCCAATTCAGACACACGCTGTCACAAATCTACTAACTCTAATCAGCCTGGTCTCACACGGCAGACGTCAGAATTCGACGTTTATGGACAAACGTCGAATTCTGACGTGAGATTGCATCCAAACGTCGAATTCCGACGTGACATTTGCATCCAAACGTCGAATTCCGACGTGACATTGGGGTAGCTCGTTCTGATAGCGCAGGGGTGCGCCTGTTATGTGCGCCTGTCGGGGCTTCTCTGTTATTGGCCTAATTTTGTTATTGTTATTGTTATTATTATTGTTATTGTTATTATTATGTTATTGTTATTGGCCTAAATATTGTTATTGTTATTATGTATGCACAAACATAGTCTATTTTTTGGGGTTGGTTGCAATAAAAGCCTATATTTTGGATTGATATCTCTACTGTATTTATTTGATTCCGTTTGACAAAAATATAGATTTTTTTTTAATAATGTGTATATATATATATATATATATCACTGGTGTTCTTTTAGGAATATAAGATTTTCAATTCCATCTAGGGAGTTATATAAAATGCTGAGACAATACTATGACATTGATTATTACATAATATATATTATGTATATTGATACATATGATTATGTATTTGTGTAGGTTGTTTTTTAAATTTCAGATTTCAGATTCAGATTCATTTATTTATTCAAGGGACAGTGCATATTAATAAAACAAAAATAAATTGTAAATACGCCAGAGTTAGCCCGAAAGCTAGTTTTCATCCGCAGTCCCTATGCCATGATGTTGTATACGGCTCCCTGGAGGAAAAAAGTACATTTAAAAGATAAAATATAGGTAGACCTAGGCACAAAAAAGTAGACAGGACAAGCATTTAGCTTAAGGGCATAACATAGGGGGTTAAAAGAGCATACATTAATCATAGGCGGTTAAAAGGAGGGTACATATAAGCAGAGGGTTAAAAGAGCATACATTAATCATAGGCGGTTAAAGGGAGGGTACATATTCGGTAAGCAGACTAAAAGCAAGCAACATATACGCACGGTAAGCAGACTAAAAACAAGCACACAGACTGTACAGGTAAGACATGTTAGGCGGTACACAGACAGGCGGTACACATGACATACAGGTATAGAACAGGACATTTCAATGTTGGCAGGTGTGTGTGTTGATCATCCACTGTTTTAGGTGCTTTCTAAATGATTTAAAGGTGCCTAATTCTTTAAGGTGCCCTGGAATCAGGTTCCATTCACATGCCCCTCTAACTGACCAGGCAGACTGACTAAAGGCACTCCTCCTAGTAAATGGGATGGTGCAGTCCCCTCTGGTGACACCCCTTGTGGTGCGTGCTGTACTTCCTGGTCGTGAGATGAAGGTGTTAAGTGGTGGTGGGGCTAAATTGTGGAGAGTTTTATAGACAAGGCAGAGGTTTGTGTAGGTTTTCAGATTGTCCCAGCTTAGAATGTTGTGTTTCTTCAGTATTGTGCAGTGGTGAAAGTGTCTTGGCTAGTGTCTTGTCTAGTGTTTTGATTGTTTGTTTGTATAGTGACTCGAGTGCTTTGCAGGTTGTGGGATTTGCTTGTGACCAGCTTGTTATGCAGTAGTTGATGTGTGTGAAGATCATGGCGTGGACATACATGGTAGCTGCCTCTGTTGACATGTAGTCCCTTATAAAGCGGAAGTTGGACAGATTGAACTTGACAATTTTACAGACCTTTTTGATATGTGCCTTAAAAGTGAGGTTGGAATCTAACAGCACCCCAAGATATTTGAACTCGTTCACAACTTGTAGTTGTTCCCCTGAGATAATGACATATGCTGTACATTACATTGCTGAGATAATGACATATGCTGTACATTACATTGCTGAGATAATGACATATGCTGTACATTACATTGCTGTACATTACATGCTGTACATTACATAATGACGTATGCTGTACATTACATTGCTGTACTTACCGACAATGTAAACAAAAGCTGTATGACAAGTTTGTATGACGCAGTTTGACGAGGCTGAAAGCGCACAGGGTTGCCAGATGGGATTGACAATTTACAGCCTAAACTTTCTATAACCTCAAAATCAAGTAGCCCATTCGGCGGTAACCCGCCCCATCTGGCAACCCTGGACGCAACCCTTCAACCCTGGACGCGAAATGCATTTTGGGAAATAGGACCCGAGCTAGTGTCCATCGTAACTGACTTAAATTTTCCCGGATGTAATTGCTCACATACTACATTTCTCGCATACTCAAATCTCGCATACTGTACAGTGTGAACGCACTACATACTCAAAATCTACGTCATATCTAGTATGAGTAGTATGCTAGTACGCTATTCCGAACACAGCCATAGACACCTAGTGCACTGGAGTGGAACCATTTGGCAGCCATCTTCATGGTCCTGGCAGGATGGTTAACTGACGTTTAGCTAAGAGAGTTGGACTATGCTTGCCTGGCAGACTGACAGCGATCACACCCCTGACAAATGTTAACGTAAATATTGAACGTATTGTTCTTCTCTTTTCAATGTTCTAGAATCTAGTGCAGCCTCTAGTGTGTCGTCCACACAACGTCCAGTCTGACAGATCTCCAAGGTTGTCAACATGACAGAGGCAGAGGGGGCGTGGCCTATCTATAAAATAAATGTCTAACTTTTAACATGCTGTGAATAATTGTCAGACAATTAGATAATGTTGAATAAGAGGGAAGGAAACAATGTAATTCTCTTACAAACGTTGGCCATTAAAATGTCACACACACACTCACATGCATGATTTTCATGCTGCAGGAAAAAACTTAAAGGATTACCAAAGCGAAAATCTGATTTGAAATTTTATGATAATTTGATTGGTGATGTGATGTGGGACTCACTCAGCAAGGTCTATGCAGGGTTCAACAGTACCAGTTGTCTGCTGGTGCAGGCAGGACGCCTGTATTTGATTCCCAACTAAGTTGGGCGCTCCGCCACGCCCCCAGCGGGCTCCGCCACGCCCAGCGGCCTGCGGGCTCCGCCCCCCAGGCTGCGCGCCTGCGCAGGCCCTGCGGGCGCAGGCCCTGCGGGCTCCACGCGCCAGGCTGCGCGCCTCTTTCGACGCTGCGCTGCCCTCGCTGATAGATGCAATGCCTCGCTGCAAGATGCCTAGCTGCAAGATGTCGACGCAAGACTGCCGCAATGCTGCGCCCGCGTAGGTTTCATTTATCAACGTTTCTAAAGTTAAAATATGAACTCCATGTGCATTGTGAAAAGTACATATTTGGGTCTTTCATTCGCGATTTTGGTTAGCACGCAGATTTTGGTTAGCATTTTGGTAGCACGCAGGTCAGTGTGTGCTCAGATGTCAGGGAAAACGTGGAGGAATATCCTCATTTCTAAAGTTAAAATATGAACTCCATGTGCATTGTGAAAAGTACATATTTGGGTCTTTCATGAAAAGTACATATTTGGGTCTTTCATTCTCGTTTTGAACCTAACACTTCTCCTTGGTCATTTACAGACCACCATCAGTGAACCCTGTCACTGTCAGTAGCACGCAGGTCAGTGTGTGCTCAGATGTCAGGGAAAACGTGGAGGAATATCCTCAATTGAAGGTATAACGTTAAAGTTTAGCAGGACTTTTTCATGTACTGTATAGCCTACTTGTCCTTCAGACAAGTGAACTCATCACAAGGAAAAAGTAATGTGTTCACACATAATGTAGGCTACAAAGTCAAGCCCTTCAAATTACATTGCTGTTAGCATGTAAATATGAAATATGATGACAGTTATGACCAGAGAAGACCGGATTGCTTATTGTTGAGTACTAGCTTGTTATTGACAGATTGAGCCCTAAAGTGTTTATTTATGAACCTAGCAACTGGAAGAAGGGAACTGATGAGAATCGCAATAAGTCATCATTGTAGGATAAGGTTATGAGGTAAAAGTCCCAATGTATATCCGTCCATACTAATTGTATTTTCTTCCTCTGTGGCTTCCATCTGCAGAGTTGGCTACCCCCTGATCACACATACCATGTGTGCAAATACATGGCCCTGCCATCACCAGGGGATCATGCTTCATTTGAGGCACAAATTAGAGTCCAGGTCAGGACAGAGGACGAGGCAAGGGAGTGGGTGAAGGCAGCAAAACACTCCGGGGTAACATGGAGGGTCCGAAAATCCATTCCATGTCTGGCAAAGCGCGTTCTTTTCAGGGTAACAGTTAAAATGTCTTGTGCCTGCTCCAAACAGTCACGTATCAGGCGGATGGCATTCACATAGGTTCTCAACTCCTTCCACTTTACGTTTATATAGTGAATATAATGTTTTGTTTAGGTGGACTACAAGTGTCAGCACCATGTTGATGTGAGGTCTATGACGGCCAATTCGAGACCTTCATCTAAAAACACAGGCTGTCCAGCCACAATGTCTCTCACCCTGAAACAGTGCCAGCAGCCTATAAAGCGGAGGCGGCAGATTAGCCGGTGAGTTGAGAGATGTATGCAGGTCTACTGTACGCTGATAATCATGTTGTTATATTCATCCTTGGCTTAAACTTAACATCCTCGTTAGCAGAGTATTTTTTTCCATTTTAAACTGTCCTGTATCAGCTTCTCTCACTCCAACCATCTGCAGGTCCACCCTCACCACACCATATACTTTCTTTTAGGCCTCCGCCTTTTCCTTCAGCTCTATCTCCAGCATCCTTACCCCTACCAGCTTGTCTCCTATCTGCCATGTCCAAAACCAAGCTCTGCCTCTTGTTTAGTTATTTGTCAGACAATGCCACCACGTGTAAACTTTCCTTTTCACTATTGGTGGTAGAATTCTGGTAGCATTCTGTCACAAATCATTCTTAAGACACTTCTCCACCCACTCCACCCAGCTTGCACTATCTTCTTCACCTCTATTTTACGCTCTCCATTACTTTGGATTGTTGACGCCAAGTATTTCAACTCATCCACATCCTCCTTGTTACCTCACCAATCCACTGATTCCCTCATTCACGGGCTCAAACTTAAAATAATGTTGATATGATTCTGTCAACAGCTGCAAGGACAGACACATGCCTGACTTCCCATTGGAAGTCAGGGTAAAGAACACCCACAACCACAACCTGTTTGTGGCCGAGGCCCTTGGGCACAGAGATGTGGGGAAGGCATCAATTGAGAGCCTGACGAGGCTTTTTGAAATCGGCCACTCTCCCACATCAGCACTTTGTGTCTTGAAGCACGACCTGCAAATGCAGTATGGCGTGAGATATGTCCATGCCTCAGCGAACAGAGAGATCTGCCCAGACCTCCAGTTTGTCCAAAGGTGCACCTTTTTTTTAAGATCATATTGTAGTTATTATGTATGTATTGTCAAAAGACCCCTCACATGATTGGGGTTGAGACTGTATAATACTATGTTGATGATGGTTGTGTATGTGTCACACATTTGAACACATAGCAGTGGAGTGGGATGTATAGTTTGAAACGGTATACAGCATGCATATTATAACTTTATTGGCTAACATTATTTTGTTCAGACTCTTCCAAAAGGTGTGCAGGGGAGAGTATGGTGCACAGCAAGGCCCTTATATGCTGGAAGCTCTGGAACGACAGGTGGTGGAGTACAACACCAAGTGTGGAGAAGTGTGTGCCAGGATGACCACTTCCTCTGCTGGAGCTCTTCTCTTCGCGATATGCTCCCCACTGATGAAACGCCTTCACACCCACAAGCACAGTGGGGAGCTCTGCTTCATCGACTCCTCTGGGAACATGGACAGAGAGAACTGCCGGGTCTTCCTCCTCCTCACACACACATGTGCAGGTGGCCTTCCCCTTGGGATCATCATCACTCAAGCGGAGGACAAAGGCACAATCTTTGAGGGGCTGGAGCTGCTGAAAGGGCTCATTGGAAGGGAAGGCTTTGCAGGGAAAGGACAGGCAGGACCTGGCGTGTTCCTGACAGATGACTCCAGTGCAGAGAGGGGAGCTCTAAAGCAGGCATTTCCTGAGGCTACACTGCTGCTCTGCTCCTTCCACCTCCTCCAAGCTACCTGGAGGTGGCTGTGGAGTAAGGAGAGTGATGTGGAGAAGGGAGACAGGAAAACCCTCTTTGCCTTCATCAGGGACATGTTGTACAGCAGGGAGGTCTCTGAGGTAGACAGGCTGTACAGGCAGGCCGCGGAAAATCCAGTTGCTGTCAGGTTAGTGTGGAGTTTAGAGACAGTTAGCTTTACAATGGTGAAGATACTTAGTTGACAAATGGTAATTTCACACATTTCATGCCTGTAACATTGCATACATACAGAAGGAGATGCACCTCTATAGTTAATGTAATACACTTTTTGTCTTGTAATCCATTCCAGGTACCGTAAATACCTGGTCTACCTGGAGCGGCTGTACAACAGGAGGGAAGACTGGGCGCTGAGCTTCAGAGTGGAGCTGCGTACTCGAGGGAACAACACAAATAACTTTGTGGAGGCGGCGATGCGTGTCCTCAAAGACAAGATCATGCTGAGGACCAAAGCGTTCAACCCTCCGCAGCTCTTTGATATGCTCACCTCCCGGCTGGAGACATACTATGTAGCCCGCATCACTGATGTTGCCCTTGGCCACAGAGAGGCTTTCCAGCGTTCACGCTTCTTGGCTCATGAGTCATGACAGCAGCATTGAAGCCAGCGACATTCAGCAGGTAACAGTTTTAAATACTACTACTACTACTACTACTACTACTACTACTACTACTACTACTACTACTACTACTACTACTACTACTACTACTACTACTACTACTACTACTACTACTACTACTACTACTACTACTACTACTACTACTACTACTACTACTACTACTACTACTACTACTATTAGATTCACAGAAACTTTCAACACTGAGTTAGTGTTTAAACAGAATCTTCTCTTTCTTAATGTCTGACAGATTGAGGTGAAGCTGTTCAAGGTCAAGGGGTCGACAGCAATGTATGAGGTGGACATGGAGTCTGAGCTGTGCACCTGTCCAGCTGGACAGACAGGGGCACCATGCAGGCACCAAGAAGCAGTGGTGCAACACTACCACTGCTTGTCCAACAATTACATTCCCACTACTGCTGAGCAGAAAGCTGAGCTTCTGAAGCTCACATCAGGAGGTAATTTTGGGTTTTTATGATTTATAATGATAAAATAATAATAATTTATTGCATTTATAGAGCCCTTTTCCATCAAACAATGCTCAAAGTGCAGTGGGAGAGGAAGAAGGGGCACACCACATCACAACCAATGTGTAGCGCCCACCTGGGTGATGCTTAGGCTGCAGCTTGTGCACACTACAGCTCACCACACATCAGCTAGTGAAGAGGTGAAGAAGAGGGTAAAAAGGAGAAGGGGGACAAGGAAGGACTAGTACTAGATTATTTGTATGAAGATGTCAGCGGGTACGCAGGCAGGCAGGCATTGGACAGTACTAATGCGCGATCGTGGAGGCAAAGAACCTTAGCTAATTACTGCCCTAATAACACAGTTGCCTACCAAAAACAAAGAAATACTCCTACAGTAAAATATACATTATTTGTGCTTTGCTATGTTTACGTAACCCAAACAACGTGCCTAGCAACAGGCATTAAGAATTATAACAATTCTTATGCTTGGAGTGCTATCATCGCAAAGACCATGGTACAATCTACTGTAGTCTATTAGACTTGCTCATCTCAACATTGTTTTTGTATTTTCAAGCAACCGTATCTGTGGACTTCTTCCAACCTCTGAGACAGGGGGGGCGGGAAATCCGCTCAATCATGTGTGTTGGGTATTCTTTGTGTTGAACCCTCACCTCAGAAATGAATAAAATGTTTTTGGACCTGTGAACTAAAAAAAAAAGAAAAAAGAAAAAGAAGTTCATAATCAATCATGTGGGTGGGACAGACAGTAATACTTATGCACCTTTTTAAAAGCAGTGTGTGCAGACGTGAATGTCCTGCTGATGAGGGAGATTCTTTTGGTCCAATGGAAGAGGACCCTGAAGTACATGTTCCTCTGCCTGGTCCGTATCATCCTGTATCATAATCATTGTTAACAGTGTTTGTTAATAGTGGTGAATGTGGTTCAGTGTGACTGCCATACAGACAGAGCACTGTGGTATTCAACGATTCTGCTGAGATTGGGATAGCATTGCGGATAATGGACATTTTTAGAACTGTTCCCTCACTGTATGTAAATTAATTCAAACCTATTTTCTTCTTGGATATCACAGATTCTGGTGGTGCCTCCATCGTGGAAAACATGATGGAGGATCTGAAAAGAAGAGGCCAAGAGGATCCCTTCTTCTTCACTGGGTTGGTGAAGATGGCCAAACAGCATCAGCTGCTGAAGAAAAAACCAGCTGCACTACTGTCAGCTGTCCACACCTTTGGAAGGAGCAGTACTCTGACCAGCAGACGGGCAGTCACTTTGAGGCGGGCCGCCAAACGGCCAGGCCCAATGATTGGCTGCCAGCCCACAGCTGTGGCACGGAGGAAGCAGAGCTGTGGCTCAAAAAGGCACTTGTCTGCTGGGCGACCAGTCAAGCGGCACAACTTGACTTCTGCAGTGGCCTCAAACACCAGCCTGGCCAAAAAGCACTGAGGAACTGCCCCTCATCCACTACAGAGGCAGGACGCTACCGTACAGTGCCCCTCATCCACTACAGAGGCAGGACACTACCGTACAGTGCCCCTCATCCACTACAGAGGCAGGACGCTACCGTACAGTGCCCCTCATCCACTACAGAGGCAGGACACTACCGTACAGTGCCCCTCATCCACTACAGAGGCAGGACACTACCGTACAGTGCCCCTCATCCACTACAGAGGCAGGACGCTACCGTACAGTGCCCCTCATCCACTACAGAGGCGCGACACAGTGGATTACAGTGCCCCTCTCTCATCGTTCCTTCGAGGCAGAACATAATTTTATATTATTATATTATATATAATATATTATATTTTATAGTTTTATGTATTTATTTATTGAATGTTTTCTGTCTGCCCTACTAAGCTGTTTGACAAAAAAAATTCCCCATTGGCGACAATAAAGGTTTTTTCATTCATAATATTTTGGTGCTCCTCTACCCCTTTGTATATATTGAAGACCCAAAGACGGCTCAAAAGGACAGTTTTGACTGCCATTGTATTTAATAGGCCTGACAATAAAGGTTTTTTCATTCATAATATTTTGGTGCTCCTCTACCCCTTTGTATATATTGAAGACCCAAAGACGGCTCAAAAGGACAGTTTTGACTGCCATTGTATTTAATAGGCCTGACAACAAAGGTTTTTTCATTCATAATATTTTGGTGCTCCTCTACCCCTTTGTATATATTGAAGACCCAAAGACGGCTCAAAAGGACAGTTTTGACTGCCATTGTATTTAATAGGCCTGCTATTGTCAATCTGTTCACTTCAATCTGTTCATATCAATAGGCCCTTTTCAATCTGTTCATATCAATAGGCCCTTTTCAATCAGTTCATTTCAGGTTCTAATGTTCATTTTTACAAATATATACAAAACCTGATCTCACATGTTTTATCCTCAAGAGGATACATAGGCAGAACAACTGAAATAAATGAAACTTTAATCGCCTCAAAAACTGCTTAGCTGGTGGGATGGACTCACACTCATGGACGCACATTTGCCATGTCTCTCCTGTGATGTTTTTATGCTCTGATATTGTAATTTAATGTAACTTATTGCTCGTCTCGTTAAGAGAGGTCAGGGAATATTTTTTTACAGCTCACTTTTCTGGCCCCTCTGTTGTCCTCTACCTCTGTTTTACTAGTTCTGGTGAATAAATATCTGACAGTGACATATTACGTGGTTGATTGAAACGGTAATGTTTAAAATAGCAACGCAGTGCGTGAAAATGTATGCAGTCTGGCAAAATGTATGCCGTTTCGCAGTCGAGCCCGCTGGGAGTCGAGCCCGCTGCGCGTGCGTCGAGCCCGCTGCGCGTGCGTCGAGCCCGCTGGGGGCGTGGCGGAGCGCCCAACTTAGTTGGGAGCCCGCTGGGGGCGTGGCGAGCCCGCTGGGGGCGTGGCGGAGCGCCCAACTTAGTTGGGAATCGTTAGCAGGCGTCCAGGACAAGGTCTATGCAGGGTTCAACGGTACCAGTTGTCTGCTGGTCTACACAACCATAGACACACTGCACATGTGACATCATAGTGAAGACATTGAATACTGCAGCTATTTTCATATCTGAAACACATCAATCAGGATACCTACCAGGTGTAACCAGGGATTCTGGGTCTCCATCCATCTTCCTCATCGTAGATGTTTCATGTCAAGTTGTTCAAGGTCTATTTCTATGATAACTGTTCTACTGTAAAACTCCATGCTGGTTCTAGCATGACAGCTCCACTGCCTGCAGCTGTGTGATTGCTGACTGGTTTCAGGTGGGCTGATCAGGAGCTGTCCATGGTCCTGCACAGGGCTGCGTTCAGATAGAAATACATCACATAGAACAAGACATGCCACTCTGACAAGTGTAGAGTCATCATGAGGTCACACAATTCTTTGTTTCACAAACACTTTATTGATATAGATCATTATCATCATCAATGAAGAAACTTGACTATAGGGCTAGTTCAGGCTAGTAGACTAGTGCTGCCACTATGGCGCCTCTGTCAGAATGAAAAGGAGGAGGCAGAAGATGATATAGTTATTGTAATAATTACAACTAAAACACAGAGGCACCATCCTCTCTGACCACCAGCCCCAGATCTCGCTGTCTGTTCATTTGGACTTCACAAGAGCTTCACTGACACACACACACACACACACACACACACACACACACACACACACACACACACACACACACGAAAATATATGTATATAGAAATATATTCAAAAAATTTACATTGGATAGATAGACAGGTACAGAAATACATGGAAAGTGAATTTCAGAACATGTACATGTTGTATTGACAGAGGAGGAGAGCTGTCTTCACATCCACTCCCTGCTATCTTACACACAGCTACATAATACAGCATCAGAACTCAAACACACAACTTTACCAACTCTTATACACATCCACTCTCTCTCCTCAGGGTCAGAGACTCTGGATCTCAGAGTTCATCACCAGTCTGACTGATAATATAATGATTCATCTGGATTGTTTCATGATCAGTTGCATTTCCAGAAATAAAATAAAAAGGTAATAAAAGAATATACAGAAAAATCCCACGATTCTATTTTTTAAGTCCACTGCACTTTTTCACATGTTTCACAATGAGCAAATAAACAACTGGTTGTCATCAACTGCTGCAGACAGGATCTGAGGCAGGAGTATAAACCTACACTGACACAGTCCTGAAGACTTTAGTCAGAGACTCCTCCATCTCACAGGACCTGTACTGCTGCCCTCTAGTGGTCAGAGTGAGACTGACACTACACACAGAGGACACATACCTACGTAATTCATAGCTTTCAGTCACGTGGTTTCTTCCCTAGCAACCACCAACCTGACGGGCAAAAAGTATCATAGCAACATCGCTCAACATGGCTGCCTACTATTTAGACCACCTCACTCATGAAGAACTATCAAGATACACGACGGTGATAGGAGTGGAGGATTGACACCATTCAAATAGTGTTGGATTCCCTGTCTTCTACTCTATCCGGACACGAATTATTTTCCTAACCCCCGGAGAATCAAAGTTATTGACCTGCAAAGGGTGCCTCCTTGACCGGCTTTTCCCGTGAATAACACCGGTTATGGAGGTGGTACAAACATAAGACTATTATTGCTAAATTCACCATCAGTATACGGTCATTTTGAGCAACTAACCACCGCGCTGACACCCCGAGAAGATATACTTTTAATATGAAACTCGATCAACCGGGCGTTCACCGGCTGCTGGACGAAACTCCCAACTCCCGCTGTCAGCGAGGCGAGGGAATATTTATATCCGGGAATTTGCTCCTTGCTGTGTCCACGGTGATAGGAGTGGTGGATCGACTCCATTCAAATAGTGTTGGATTCCCTGTCTTCTACTCTATCCGGACACGTTGGAATTATTTTCCTAACCCACGGGAAATCAAAGTTATTAACCCGCAAAAAGTGGGTTTTGCCCGTGGGTTTTGCCCGCAAAAAGTGCCTTTTGCCCGTCAGGTGGGCGTTTCCACTATGCTGTGACGTCACATGAAAGCTATGAATACAGCATCATAGCTCAAATACCCAATGTGACTAACTCTTATGTACATACACTGCTGCCCTCTAGTGGTCAGTGTGGGACTGATGTAACCAGCAGGGCTCAAACTGGGGACCTCTCCCCTGGATGACCCAAGATTCTACCATTAACCCAAGAGGACGTCCTTGTCGTCCCAGGAAGACATTTGGGCTGACAGGTCTCAGGCAGGGCTACTCATCACAAGAGCTACACTGACACTACACCCTACACCTTACACCCTAGACACTACACCCTACACCTTACACCCTAGACACTACACACTACACCCTAGACACTACACCCTAGACACTACACCCTAAACACTACACACTGCACACTACACAATACACCCCACCCTACACCCTAAACACTACACCCTAAGCACTGCACACTAGACAACATCTGTACATCCAACATCTCAGATAACACACCACTGTCCAACTGCATGTGTGTAGGATTGATCTTAGTGGAAAATCATAACCTTTAAGTTTGAGTGTATGAAGCTTGATGTGTTTAAAACTACATCATGTTATGATCCATCATGTTTGAGCCTTAGGTGTCAGTGTGATCTCCCTTAGACTAGTTTACACAGGGTCGCTGAGCCATAGCGCTTAACCCCAAACCCTGGGTAGAGGGGCTCAGTGAATGTGGAGTGGAATGTGTTCAGGAGGGTCAGTGTATCAGAGGAGACGCTGTAGAAGGACAGAGTGCCGGCCAGCCAGTCCAGATACACTCCTACTCTGTGTGAGCCAGAGGAGGGGACAGGTATGACATTTGTCTTATTATTGTGCCAGGCAGTGTAACTGTCAAAGGTGGCAGGGCATTCCAGACTCCAGGACTTGTCATTGTGTCCCAACAGAAAGTCATCACCGTTCCCTCTCCTTCTGATTCCTTTATGTCACTCCTATAACAGCCCCTCTGCCCAGTCAGACCCTCTCTACACAGCACCTGTCTACAGCCATTAAATCTCTCTGGGTGATCAGGATATGGCTGCCCTCTCCCCCGTGTCACCTTCCTGTTCTCCTCAGACAGAGAGAGGTTTCTGTGTGCTGTGTTTTGGGTCCAGTGTGAGCTCACAGGCATCTGATTGAGAGGGCCAAAATAATCATCAAATCAATACAATTGGATAAATTGTCATCTTGTTAAGCCTAGTTCACATCTATGCAACGCAACACGACGGGTCAATTTTAGAACGTTTAGAACGTCGTTAGAAAAAACTCAGCAACTACTTGCGACCGACAGGTGATGAGACAGATGGGTGGTGAGAGAGATGGGTGATGAGACAGATGGGTGGTGAGACAGATGAGTGGTGAGACAGATGAGACAGATGGATGGTGAGACAGATGGGTGGTGAGACGGATGAGACAGATGGGTGATGAGACAGGTGAGACAGATGGGTGATGAGACGCAACGAGACACAGACGACACAAACAACGGTTTCCATAACAACAAAATAAGTTGTGTTTACCCTGCAAGATAGCTGACAGCGTCAGTGACATGCTGGCAGTAGCACTGATCAATAAACGGTGAAGACGCCGAGCTAGGAAATATGGAGCCGTTTTTGACTTGAGTATGTAGCTGTAGTATATTTCTGTAGTATGTATGATCTATGTATGAATATGTGGTATGTTTTAGACACACACACATGCCAGGGCATGCAGGGACACAGATGACCAGCAGGGACCTTTGGGGGTTGAGCAGGGACACACATGCACGCTGGCCCCTCCCCTCTGGAGGGGAAAGGGGAGAGAGGGACACAGAGAGCCCTCTTCCCACCCTGATGTCCATGGAGAACGCATGTAATGTATGAATCTGCCTGTAACTAATTAAAGTGTCTTAAACTAACTGTTCTTTGATTCATAATCAATAAGAATACACGACAGTAAATGGCGAGCAAGCGACGGAGTTTAATATAACTTAATTTACAGTATTGTGCGGACTCTTCAATTCGACGAAAAAGGTAGATTTTCTGCAGAAATCTCTCTCTAGTCGATTGGTGTGTTTAAAATAGGCTGTAAATCTCAGATAAGTTATAGTCAAAAGAATCTGTGTAACGGTAATCTTGTTGGAATAGAAGCAAACTTTTCATAAATCTTTGATGGGTGGGTGGTGAGAGCCGGACTTGGAAGCCCGTTTTTTTGTAAAAAATAGTGTTTGATGGTATGTGATTTGTTTGTACGGTATTGGAATATCGTGTGTGTGTTTGTGTAAAATTCGGTGAGGTTGTGTTTATGTGTTGGAGTGTGGGTGGACTCGGTAGTCTGTTTTATATTGTAGCAGTGGAGAACATGTGGGGCTCTTTTGTCTGTTTGGAAGGACGCCATTGTGTTGCAGTGTACTGTCGGCGGAGTTTAGACGCCATTTGCATTTAGACGCCATTTGCAGTGTGTCAGAGAGTCCATTCTTAGACGCCATTTGCAGTGTGTCAGAGAGTCCATTCTTAGACGCCATTTTTCTTTGTCCTTGGGGAAGGACACGCACAGAGGCCATCTTTGTGAGGGAAGCGTGAACGTAGAATATTTGAATGAGATAAATAGTGGTTTAACTGGATTGAAAGATATTGCTGTGTCGTGAAAAGTAGTTGTGTTAAAGAGATTGTTTTAAGCAGGCCCCAATACGGCCGTGGGCTTTCAAGAACAATAAAGCCCTTCCCTCTTTCTGCTTTGCAAAAAGCGCAGACACACAGTGGAACATTCCTTTAGAAGGGAACCTGAGTTTGATAGATCTCGGTACTCATCTCTTAAAGATAACGATAAAACCATACACATAGACTAGTATTGATAGAGAAAAGATAGAGATATGGTGAATTGATCTCGGGGTATTTTAAATAGTTTAGAGTTACGGTTAAAACATTCATAGCCTTGGCTAAGAGTTGGCGCATGCGCAATCGATGCGCGTTAGCCGGAGCACAGCTCCATCTGCTGGTCGAAATACGACAATACATTTTAAAACACTAAATCCTCAGGGAGATACAGCTGAGGTCGATGAAACAGTCCGATACATTAATAAATAGATGGTTAAATGATTGTTCTATATTAAATTACTTTAATTAATTTAATTAATTACTTATCAGTTGAATTAATTATTCAGATCATTCATTTTCTGTTTCCCAAAACAATTGATTGATTCCATAAGTTTTAAATCAATGTATATGATGATATAGTGAATAATTCTAACTAATCATTTATTCCTTTCAAATAACAAGTCGATTTCCTTACAGATTGTAATGAATAATTAATCATTTTATTCCTTTCAAATAACAAGTCGATTTCCTTACAGATTGTAATGAATAATTAATCATTTTATTCCTTCCCAATGACAAGTCGATTTCTTTACAGGTTGTGATTAATATTTGTAATTTACATCTTTTATTTTAGTTAGGTCATTTCCACAGTGTTTGATTAAGGAATAGCAGAATAGTACATATTTGATAGTTGAGCAGTAAAAGGGTTTTTGTGGATCGGTGAATACTTAGGTGTTGATCAGCCTTTGTGATTTAATAATTGTGTTGACCAGAACTGTAATTAGTATTGAATGAGTAATTAAGTGACACATTCATAAACAATTAGGAAACACATTTAAGTATAAAGTACTTACACAGCTATTAGATTTAAGTTAATACTGCACTGACATACACAAGAGGCAAGTCTGTTATTCTGAAGTTGCAGGGTTTTTGTGGGGATGGTCAATACAGTTATATTGGACTAGCATTTGTTTAGCAAACAAGACAAAATAAGGTGGGTTGTAAGAAGCGTACACCTTATCTAATATAGAATATTGTCAGCATATTGAACAAGTAGAATGGGGTCGAATTCCACGAAGCTGTTAAAAGATATTAGTGAACATCGTGGAATGTTGGCTACGTTATCCCCTATGGCTGTAGTGGAAAAAATGAATCCTCTTGTTAGGGAAATTAGCAAAATGTCTACGAAATGGAATAGCCGTTGGGCATACATTGAACAGCCGTGGCCGAAAGAGGGCAGCATTAATTTACAATTAATTGCAACATTGGAAATACTTATCAATGGGCACAAAGCACATCAAAGAGGAAAGATTAGATCAGAGAAACGCAAGTTAGAGTTAGCTATTTTAGATCTATTTAAGGTAGAGGGACAGAAAATAGCTCAGTGTCCTGCCCCCAGTCCCCCTCCATATGCTAAGGCACTGGAGGATCATTCCCAGAAGAAGAAGAAGGAGCCAAGGGGAAAAGGGGACGACAGGAGTGACGAGGAAGATGACAGCGAAGATGGCAGTGCAGACTCAAGTGATGACGACAATGCAGATGGAGGCTACAACTCGCAGGTCAGGAAGATGATAGCCACAGCCGAAAGGAAAGGTGGGAGAAGACGCCCGGAGAAAGAGGGAGATTGTCACCGAATGTCATCAAATACATTAAAGAACTGTCCAGTGCTGATTCGGGGTAACAAGATGGAATATCATCCGTGGCATCATACAGATTTGTCTGAAGTGATCGAGAAACTCCCAGTTCTTCAAGAGGGAGGACATTCGTGGACGCGAGGGGTCGACGTGATACTGACAGGAACGCAGGTCGCGATGGGAGACCTGAAAAGACTCTTAGCTTTTATTGCAGGATTGGATACAATGCAGGAAATATTGATGAAGGCAGGACTTCATAGATATATCAATACATCAGTTTATGATCCAGAGCTTTTCGCAGCAAACAGAGGCAAACTGTGGAAAGCAATCAGGGAGATCTACCCTACTCACATTCACCCAGACAATATCATTGTGAAGCCACTGGGGGGGGATGAGAATCCCAGGGGTTATATTGCCCGTATGCACTCTCAATGGAGAAGTGTGACAGGGAAAGACGCTGAAGATAACCCCTTAGAAAAATCCATAATCAGGGAAAAAATACAAGAAGGGCTTCCTACCCCAGTTAAGGATAAGCTAGCAGAAGTGGTGGGGCTACGACACATGAACAAAGCTGTTTATATAGACCACGTATCTCATCAAGTTGAGTTATATCGAAAGAACATTCAGATACAGAAGGCACGAGACGAAGAATCCCTCAGAATATTGACTCATTTGCAATTGACTGAAAGCGAGAGAAACATAGAGGGAGTGCAGGCTTTAGCCCCACAGCAACAGCCACCTGGAGTGCAGACTGCTACTTACCAGTCCTACTCACAGGGGCCACAAGGGGGGTATCCTGCTACTTACCAGTCCTACCCACAGGGGCCGCAAGGGGGGTATCCATACCCACAAGGGCCACCAGGGGTACAAGCGGTTCCATACCAGATGTACACACAGCCTGGCCAAGGACCACCACCAGGGGGATGGACAGCAGCAGGGAAGGAGATGCTAGAGCCATGCCAATGCGACCAGAATGGACATCTAGCCTGTGCCTGCTGCAACAGGCCCCAGGGGGGCGCAGGGGGGAGCCAAGGAGGAGGATATTGGCCCCCTACTACACCTGCTCCAGGAGTGATGAACCCTTACGGAGGCCCAGCAGCTGGCCTATAGGGGTGCCCGGAAGATCCGAGTGGGAGGTGCCAGCTGGTGGTGACACAGAAGCCTGAAGGCGCCACGCACCTCCCTATGTCTAGAGAATATGTGAAGACAATCGGATTTGAGGGAATTAAACAGCTGATTCCTACAACTGAGCTTGTAGACTTAGAGTACAAGGGACAGAGAGCAACTCTGTCAACACTTGTGTCAGAACACACGCCAACAGGGCTGCTAGGGAGAGATGCTCTATGCCAATTGAACTGTACAGTAAAATGCACACCTGACAGCGGTGCTCAGGTTCCATCGACAGCCAAAGTGATTAAGCATAGAACAGACCTACAAGCTTTGCCTTTAAAGGGAGCTGATATAGAATATTGGGTTGATGGGTCTTGTTACGGGGTAGGAGAAACGTTGTGCGCGGGGTATTCCTTAGTTAAAGCACAGAATTCAAAGTTTATTGTAGAACAGGCTGAGGCAGTTCCTCAGCCTTGCTCAGCCCAGTTGGCTGAATTGATTGCCCTCACAGAAGCATGCAACTTGGGAACCGGACGGAGAGTGACAGTGTACACCGACTCTGCCTATGCACATAATGTTTGTCATTTTAATGGAGCTGTATGGAGGGGGCGGGGTTTTAAGAGAACTGATGGTACGCCTATACAGCATCACGCACAGATCATGAAGCTGTTACAAGCCATGATGAAGCCAAAGGAATTAGCTATAGTGAAGTGTGCCACACACAGGTCTGACTCATCACATGTCACACAAGGTAACAGGGCTGCAGAGGATGCAGCCAAAGCCATTACAGGAGCAGACAAGGCAGGTAAAGGTCTTCTGGTCACACATGAAAAGCAATTACAGGGCATGGTCACACTTGAGGATTTATTGATGTTACAGAGTAGAGTAACTACGTTAGACAAGAGCGTTTGGCTAGCAAGGGGGGCAAGTCAGGATGACACAGGTCTATGGAGGAATCATGAGGGGTTGGTTGTAGCACCCTCAGATTTATTAGGCATGTTAATACAGGAAGCTCATGGATTAGCACATGTGGCTAGGGGGGAGGTGAGACGCAAGATCACCAAGAAATATGGGTTTTGGAGTCCATATTTGATGGAACAGATTGACCATGCTTTAGGTCAATGTGGGGTCTGTTGGAGAAACAACATCAGAGTGGGTACACCAGTGGTGTCTGGGCATATCCCTACCCCAATAGGGCCACGGGTGGTGGACAGGGGGGTGGATGTACAGAGTAGGCAGGATGTTGTGCCAACAGGTGCCGAGGTCCCCAGAGAACCTGAGAAGGAGGAGCTACGAGGAGATGCTGTGGTGTTGCCAGAGCCAGTGGCAATGCCAGTGTTACAGCCAGTGACATTACCGGCAGTGCCTGAAACCGAGGGGACAGCGGAAAGCTGTCCAGATGCCAATGAACCAGAAACCAACGAAGCAGAGAGTGTTGACAGTCTGGAGGTCCAGCCTGGGGGTGTCCAAAGCCTGGACACCTGTGCTACTGGGGATGCTGGCGAGTGCCTGCACCATGCTTCAGATGATGCTGAGGGCGACTCCCCAGACCTTGATCAGCGTGGGAGGGGACCAGGCGGCTACCTGAACCTCAATGACACTGACGGACGACGACCAGTTAGGAAAAGATTAAAGACTATGAATAGGGTAGTGAAGCAGCAGATCAAAGGGAACGACGGGAATGGAAAGCTCCTGACTATGGAAGTGTTATCAATCTGAGACAGCGGTAAAGGCTGTTCTCCAACTGGGTACAAGTGCTAGTAACCTCTGACCCCGACGCTTCAAGGACAAAGAAAACATCGGTCGTTGGAAGTTTCTGTATTGATTTGTGCATGATAAACTGTGTTTAGTTTAATTGTGATTGTTATTTTCAAAATTCTTTTTATTATTGGTTGTTTTCTATTTTTTGTTTATGATATCTTTGGTTCCTAATACTGGTCCTGGGTTGGTCTGTGTTATTGTGCTTCTTGTGTTGTGTGTTGGTGTAGTTTTTCTGTCTGTTGTTGTTTATTTTTTAATTTTTAATTTTATTTGAAAAAAAAAAAAAAAAAAAAAAAAATTTTTTTTTTTTTGGGGATGTTTTGTGGGGTTTTGTGTTTTTGTTTTTGTTTTATGGTAGTTTAGTTTCGGAACACCCTCTGGGTGGTCCGAGGGGGGATGTGTAGTATATTTCTGTAGTATGTATGATCTATGTATGAATATGTGGTATGTTTTAGACACACACACATGCCAGGGCATGCAGGGACACAGATGACCAGCAGGGACCTTTGGGGGTTGAGCAGGGACACACATGCACGCTGGCCCCTCCCCTCTGGAGGGGAAAGGGGAGAGAGGGACACAGAGAGCCCTCTTCCCACCCTGATGTCCATGGAGAACGCATGTAATGTATGAATCTGCCTGTAACTAATTAAAGTGTCTTAAACTAACTGTTCTTTGATTCATAATCAATAAGAATACACGACATAGCAAAATGCATTAACTGTCAAGGCTAACACACACACACACTAGACGAAAACATAAAAACACACCGCTGCACTCATATTCAGACCCCATTGTCATGACAGACCTAAAAGGTTGAGTAAAGCCAGCTCCCTATATAACAACAACAAGGGACTATCTATTGGCTAAGGAGGGGTCAGTTTCATGGCACTCACAAAGATGTACCCCTTTCTAGGTGAGAGTTTCAACAGTCTTGCCTACCTGCCTCCACATGTCTAGCTAATTTTTCATCTTTCTCAGCAAAAGCATGTAATAGCTCAACATAGTTGCCACGATTAGAAGAGTTTGCACTCTCATCGTTAATTCTTGTTTGGTTCGGAAACAGGTCGTATTAATAAGGTCCACTCCGCTTCTTAGCAACATATGACGCTGGTCTGTGCTTTTTCCTGATTGGATGAAGAGAAATATCAGACGTTCCATAAAATCTGGACGTTCTGCTGAGACTTGACATGTCAAATCGCTGGCGATTCCTTGCGACTGCGACTCGAGTTCCGTCGCGTTCCGTTGTATCGCGTCGCAAATATGTTAACTGGGCTTTATATGGTAACATAATTTTTTAAAACAAAATACTACTTATTAATTTAAAATGTTTTACAAGGGATACAACTAATTCACAATTACTAATATTTTACTATATCAACCACAGAAGAACATACAGTGGTTGGATGACACACTCACAATCATGTGGGAAATAGATACTGTGCATTAATCTCATTGATACCTCCAGCCACATATTCAGCCTTTACCTGAGTGTCTGTAGTTTACAGAGTGGATCTTTCTGTACAGCAGAGAGCAGCGCCAGTCCTGAGTCTCCTGGGTGATTGTAGCTGAGGTCCAGCTCTCTCGGGTGGGAGGGGTTAGACCTCAGAGCTGAAGCCAGAGAAGCACAGCCTTCCTTTGGGACTCCACAGAATGACAACCTGGGGAAATAGTGTCACTCCATCTGATATCATGAATCTGATTGTTCCTCTCTAATGTTCATCTTTACAGCTTTAAATCATCTTAATTCAGCAGATGAAAGGCTAGACACATTGTATTTAAGTGAAGAACATTCAAACTAGTACATTATAATGGCCCTAGATACAATGCTTCTACACCCCAAAAGACCTCACCTCAGTGTCTGTAGTTTACAGTGTGGACTCCCCAGTCCAGCAGAGAGCAGCTTCACCCCCCCGTCACGTAGATCATTATGACTGAGGTCCAGCTCTCTCAGGTGGCAGGAGTCTGAGCTGAGAGCTGAGGCCAAAACTACACAGCATCTCTCTGTGAGGTGACATCCATTCAATCTAAATGAGGAATACAAATAAATACATGTAGCCAAACGATCACTGTGGTGCAAGACTTCATGAGTGAGAGTTATAGTTGCTCTCAACAGTGGAGCAAGCAACCATGGATACATTTGTAGTCACTGGATTTCTACATCTGGTATGATGCATTTGGTAGCTATTGGGTAAATTGTTTTAAACAAAACGAGCAGAAGAGATCATATAACTCCTATTTTAGAGACTCTACACTGGCTTCCTGTTAAGTTCAGAATAGATTTCAAGATCCTTCTGCTTGTTTATAAAGCTCTCACTGGCACAGCACCAGCATATCTGAAATACCTTTTGCTAGCATATCAGCCCAATAGAGCTCTCAGGTCTTCTGACGCTGGTTTTCTCTGTGTACCACATGTACAAAAGAAGAGATTTGGTGAGGCTGCATTTTCATTTTATGCACCCAAATTGTGTCTCACTGACAGTTTACATTGGGGATGCAACCTCAGCAAGTCAAGACTAAAAACCCATCTTTTTAATATTGCCTTTAAATGACTTAATAATTAGATTATGATTATATAATGATTAAAACACTTTGAGCTGCAATGTTTGCAGGAAAAGTGCTATACAAATAAAGGTTATTAATATTATTATTAGTCCAGTATTGTGTGCCCCCATGGCAAACATATTCAGAGAGTGAAGACAGAGCAGGCCCCCCTGCCTCCACACACACACACACACACACACACACACACACACACACACACACACACACACACACACACACACACACACACACACACACACGCACACACACACACACGCCATACCATTGCCCTTCCAAGCCACATCCTATTGAATAAAAGTGTACCAGCCATAGATAACTGACAGGCCTATCTGTAACTATCTTGATGTAAAATGGAATTGATCATAGTTCTCTAAAATATGTGACATTTTACCTACAGTACAATCACTATTTGCATTTACAATCTTCTATGAACCGCCAGAATTTGTTCAGTGAAGAAAAGCATTCGAAAGACGAGCGAGTGTGTCATTGATTTTCAACAACGTTGAAATGTATTTATATTTTTCAGAATAAAAGTCTGAATGGGCCGTCGGTTGCCGACCTGTTCCCGGTTTCACCAGCTGCAACACCCTTGCAGAAGCAAGACAGGAAGTAACAGATTTGCTCAGTTGCTTAAACCATTTGTATGGAACTGAAGACCACAGCAATAACATACATGAGCACAACAGTAACATGTTCAGCTGAACAGTAATTTCTCACTACTTTCACACAAAATGCTAAAGTCCAAGTTCAAAATCACCTTTGGCAAAACTCTATATAAGTTAGACACAACCATCAATTTATCGTAGTAAGTGCTGATGTACAAAACTGAATTATTTATTTACAGCATTTAACTATTTCTCCCATTATAGTGAATCTCTTCTCTTCTCATCTCTCTCTTCTTTCCCCTCATCGCTCAATAGTTAAACTAACACACACACACACACACACACACACCTCTCTGTGCTGTTATCAATGTGGGACCCATCCTCCGCGGTGCAGTCCAGACAGGAATGCTGCTGACTCTGGGTCAGTCTTATCTGCTCACAAACATGTTGGCTTCCCTTCCCACGTGTGTGCGTGTGTGTGTGTGTGTGTGTGTGTGTGTATGTTCCAGAGCTCTGGTTTATCTCTGCCTCCTGTGAAACAGCAGAGAGGAGAAAGTGGAGTGGTCTGGTTGTCCACGTGAGCAAGGGATGTTGTTGAGGGAGGAATGAATGTGAAGGAGGGGTGAGGAGGAGAGTGTTACTGTATACACACACACACACACACACACACTCCTGGAGATACAAGACAGATATTATGTCTGTCTTGTACCTCCACATGGTGTGTGTGTGTGTGTGTGTGTGTGTGTATCCATGCACCAGTGCAAGTTTGTACCTGTCATCTCTGTTCTTGTACACTGCATGTATGGCAAGTCCCTGTGTACATCACAACTGTGTACACTGCGCGCGTGTGTGTGTGTGTGTGTGTGTGTGTGTGTACGGTGGGAAACATTCTTCCTTCCCACAGATGCCCCCCCGCCACCACCACCACCAGACCCTGGGCCCCCACATAACCCCCCGCTCCCCCCCCCCCCCCCCCCCCCCCGCCAGCTGTGGTACAACACTTTCTTTGTCCCTCCTCTGCCACATGAAGCTGTTATGTAAGACAGCGGTGAGATCACCATCTACTCAGCCAGCCGTTGCATGACCCCCCCCCCCCACCCCCCACCCCCGCTTGGCTCGTTGGGCGAACAGCAGTAAACTGTTTCTGGTCGGGACGTTAGTTTTTAACTACAATCAAATTCACCCAGTTATTGAACTCGTTTGGAGAGCAAAACTCACCAGAAACGTTCACATAACGGGACACGTGGCTTTATAGCGGACTATACCACGTCGAGATTGGGCAGTTGTGTTCATCATTTTGAATCACCAATCAAACCTTACAAACAACAACAACAACAACACAAATACCCAGAGACAGCGGCCATTTTGTTTTAATCCATTTAATAGTGCACTGTGAATAACCTGTACAGAAATAAAATTAATGATAAAAAAGATAAAACTTTTGTTCATTTCTGTAACTTAAGCGTAACATTTACAATAAAATAACATGACACAAAACAAAACAAAAACCATATCTAGAGGTATAAATATATGGAGGTTTAAATTAACTGTCATTGTCAGACGTTATTCAGATTTGGCAGAATAATGATTAATGTCCGTTAACGATATGACATGATGGCTTAGCGTAATGTCTTTAACATACTTACATTAATAATGTTTTTAACATATTCACATTAACGATACAACACGATAGCTTAGCGTAATGATTAACGTACTCACATTTACGACACGATGGCTTAACGTAAGGACTAAGGTACTCACGTTAATAATGTCTTTAACACATTCATGTTAAAGATACAACATGATGGCTTAGCTTGGCAAAATGATTCATACATCAGACAGACAGAGAAAGCTTTCGTATTGAACACTGAGTATGCGAGTGAAGTACAGTTTTACTTAACTTTTTAAAACTATTTAGTCTTTTACTTCATTTTAACGTAACACTGACGGAACAGACGCACATACAACAACAACAACAACAACAACAACAACAACAGAAGCCTGGATTATTCTTCTTTCTTCATAAACATTCTCTTTCTACCCTCACTCTTCCCCTCTACAGTAAAACCTGTAAAATACACACCTTTATAAAAGGACATTCTCTATTCTTTCCTTCTTTTCCCTCACTTGTTTTTCTCTCATTCCTCCAGAGGTGTTGGAGCAGAAGACTGAACATGTCTTCACATAGCTTATGGTCGTCAGATGATTAGCCTACAAATGGAGGCCATTTTAAAAACCTAAACTACAACTCGTAGGCCTCACTCAAAGCTGGGAAAGAAGCTACATTCTGTTTCTTTTACACCGGTAATTTTTTGTTCAGTTTACATTTTGGTCCATCAGAATGTTGGTCTCCATGGTAACCTGGAAGCTACCTGCGATTCTCTCTAAAAAGCTATGGCTCATCTCTGTGGTCGGGTTTGGACCCTGGGGAGGCTGGTGGAGGTAGAAGTCGGAGGATGGGCTCATTGTAACGCATGGAATGGAGAAGGAGGAACGGGTTAACCCTAAAACCCTCACTCTGTCCCATGCATTATAATGAGCCCATCCTCCGATTTCTACCTCCACCAGCCTCCCCTGGTTTGGAATCACCCTGTCATGCTGGGTAGCCCTGCCTGAACCATCAACCTTGGATGGTTGGATGTCCCTCTTGGTCTAATGGTTGATGCTTGGGTCCCACGTGCAGGGGTTCAAACCCCAACTTAGTCACATGTCCATTGTTGTCCCTCCCCCATCGGTGTCCCTGCCACCTCTCTGACTCTCACCAACTCAACCACCCCAACGCCAACGTGTGGCTGGGCTGGGGTTCAAACCTAGGTCCCCTGCATGCAAGACGAGGGTGGTCAGGTCAGCCAACCGCCTCCGTTACACTAGCTCTCCTCACTGTCCTCTTACTTTTTAACCACCAACAATAACCCACACACGCACACGCACACACACACACAAGCAATGTGAACAGTTACATGATATTGTATATACACTCTATATTGCAGCTGGTAGCCAGTGCATGGAATATGTCTGTTTAACCGACCATTCACACACACACACACACACACCCACCCACCCACACAGACACACAGACACACAGACACACACACTTCGATCCTCTAGCTTCTCAGAAGCAGTAGCATCCCGTCCCCTATATATATATATATATATATATATATATATATATGTATATATATATATATATATATATGATCATACTTAATAAAGCCATTGACAACATCCTGCGGTCAATGATCTCACATCCTGTTGTCTGAAACCCTCTGTGAGGGTCCACGCCTCCCTCTGACCTCTGACCCTGCCCCCGGGGCTGCTGGGTAGTCCCACTCCAGACCGGGATGATGTCATAGTCACAGTGGAGTCTGTCTGTCTGTCTGTCTGTCCGTCTGTCTATCATGTCCTTTCTCACTTGTCTAGTCCAGGGGGTGGGGGGGGGGGGGGGCTTTCTGGACCCCACCTAACCCCCCCTCCCCCACCCCCTCCTTGTGTGTCTCTCACTTGTGGCTGGGGCAGGTGAAGGAGTCTCGTATCCTTAGTACCTCGGCCACACACAGCTGACCATGCAGCTTGTTGTACCACTCTGGAAAACGACCCCTGGGGGCAGAGAGAGGGGGGGAGAGAGGGGGGAGAGAGGGGGGCAGAGAGAGGGGGGAGAGAGGGGGGAGAGAGAGGGGGGAGAGAGGGGGGAGAGAGGGGGGGAGAGAGGGGGGCAGAGAGAGGGGGGAGAGAGGGGGGCGGGAGAAGGGGAGGGAGGGGCATTAGTACCAAAGATCATCTAATAAGCATCTTACTTGTGATTAGTGTTGCCTGCACCCACAATGCTCTTGGAAATGCCCCACGGGGATCTAATGTTTTATCGAATTGAATGTCCTTTTCTGTTTCTGTGTGTGTGTGAATGTCTGTGTGTGTGTGTGTGTGTGTGTGTGTGTGTGTGTGTGTGAATGTCTGTCTGTCTGTGTGTGTGTGTGTGTGTGTGTGTGTGTGTGTGTGTGTGTGTGAATGTCTGTCTGTGTGTGTGTGCGCTCATACCTGCAGTCAGTCCTGGAGATGTGTGTGAGGCGGGACTTGTTATGGCCGATGGGTTCTATGTAGTAGCGAGACATCAGGACGTTAGCTCTCACACCCAGCAACGCTGCCCCCTCATGGTCGACCGAGGAAGACACCAACGCACACGCTCCTTTAGGGAGGTCCGTAACCCATGTCCTGAGGGGGGGGGGGGGGGGGGGGCGGGGGGAGAGAGAGGTAAGTTTTCCATGTTTGGATGTTTTCCAAACACAAGAGGGATTGAAAAAGAGAGGAAGGAGGTTTTGTTTAGAGAGAGAGAGAGACTGAGAGAGAGAGAGAAAGAGAGAGAGAGAGAAGAAAGAGCAGAGTGCAGAGTATAAACAGTTCAGAGTATAGAAACACTGGGAGACAAGGAGACAGGGGAAGTCAAAGATATGGTAAAGCGTAGAGAACACAAGAGGAAGCAAGAAGAAGAAGAAGAAGAAGAAGAAGAAGAAGTAGAAGAAGAAGAAGAAGAAGAAGAAGAAGAAGAAGAAGAAGAAGAAGAAGAAGAAGAAGAAGAAGAGTCAAACCAAAGCGACGCGCCCATCTCTTACCGGAGGACCAGGTGGTCTCTGGGGGGGTGGGGGGCCATGGAGTCACTGACGTACTGGAACACCTCCGTCCTGGGTCCCAGTGTCTCCACCACCCTGGTCTCAATCAGGTCCTCGTCCCAGTGGCCCCGCTCCCTCACCACCCTCCTCAGGACCTCCTCAGGACCCGCGGGCATCTCCACGGACGCCTTCCACACACGCAGGGGCCAGCCGTCGTGGACCTATAGGGGGAGGAGGGGGGGGGGTGTTAATGTGTCATAATAATACAATAACATCTTGGGGGGGGGGGTGACTGTAACACTGTCATTATAATGACACACACAGAAGGAGGCACATATACGAGTACACAAGCCCACACACACACACACGATGAAGCAAGCACACACACACACACACACACACAATAGGATGCACACACACACATGAGGACGCACACACACAAGGACACACACACACACACACACACACTAGGACACACACACACAAGGACGTACACACACACACACACACTTGAAGACGCCTGGCAGCTTTTATCGCTGGACAGGATGTGTAAGCCTGGGAGAGAACTGGCCGGTGTTTGAGTGTGTGTGTCCTAGTTTGTGTGTGTGTGTGTGTGTGTGTGTGTGTGTGTGTGCATCCTAGTTTGTGTGTGTTGTGTGCTTCCTTGTTTGTGTGTGTGTTTGTGTGTGTGTGTGTGTGTGTGCGCATCCTAGTTTGTGTGTGTGTGTGTGTGTGCGTCCTAGTTTGTGTGTGTGCATGATGTCATCTTAGGCCAGGGGCCAGTCCATGGGTGGAACAGGCTAGTTTCACACAGACGTGTTTCAACACAGGAAATACAAACATATTCATTAGAGAACAGGAGGGAGAGAGAGAGGGAGAGAAAGAGAGAGAGAGAGAGAGAGAGAAGGAGAGAGAGGTAGATTGTGACAGATGGCGCTTTTCCACTATCGGGCCCGGCTCGGCTCGGCTCGCTTCGGCACGCTTTTGAACAGTTCTGGTTTTCCACCATACACAAGAGACCAGGAACGAGTAGGAGGAGTAGGAGATAGTAGGCGGAGTTACGCGTCATAAAAGCGCGCCATGGTGGTGACGTATATTTTCACGAGACACAACACAGCCACAACAATAGCAACATGGAGGAACTTGAAGCTATCGTATACTTTTTCCTCGGAATGTGGTATACTATTAACCGTGGTTTTTTGGAGAGAAAGAGAAAGAGAGAGAGGGAGAGAGAGAGGAAGCTATGTACACATAATAAAGTCATGTTTTTTGAACCCTTAAAACCACTGCCTTCACTTGTCTGCTTTATGAACTGTAGTATCATTGTTATGTTGAGCATATGAGATGGCTACTGCCTGATCGATGTCAACACTGCTCGTAGTGAATATAAGCACTTGACGCATGTTGAACTCCTGGTTCATTGAGTTTACTCCCGGTTCACTTCTCGGGGTGGCACCACAGTGGTTCAGGGCTCAAAATTACCGTATACCGATGGTAGAGTTAGCCAGCATAGTCTTGTCTTTTTACCACCTTCATAGCCGGTGTTATTCACGGGCAAAGACGGTGCCCGGAGGCACCCTTTGCGGGTTAATAACTGTGATTTACCGTGGGTTAGGATAACAATTCAAACGTGTCCGGATAGGGGAGAGGACAGGGAATCCAAAACCATTTGAATGGTGTCGATACGACACTCTTATCACGGTTGACACAGGGCGGAGCGAATTCCCTGGCAGAACTTTTCTCTCCCCGCGCTGTCAACGGGAGTTTCAACCAGCAGGCGCGGTGCTGCAGGCAGCAGCGGGTGAACTCCCGGTTCATTGAGTTTACGGTTAGAAGCATAACTTCTCTGGGTGTCAGCGCAGTGGTTAAGGGCTCAAAATAACCGTATACCGATGGTGAAGTTAGCAAAGGAGTATTGTGTTTGTACCACCTTCATAGCCGGTGTTATTCACGGGCAAAGACGGTGCCCGGAGGCACCCTTTGCGGGTTAATAACTGTGGTTTACCGTGGGTTAGGATAACAATTCAAACGTGTCCGGATAGGGGAGAGGACAGGGAATCCGAAACCATTTGAATGGTGTCGATACGACACTCCTATCACGGTCGACACTGACATTATTTATATATACAGCGTATGGATGTTACCTGCCTGTTACCTGCCGCTTTCAGTTCTAGTAGTTTAGATCTCGCAACCAGGGAAACAGCGCCGACATGCGTTAAAGAGAGCAAGAATCTACCGGCATTTGACTGCCGCTGGACTGAGGAACAGCATAGGCACAGGACATCGCCATAATAGCGATTTTTTGTTATGCTTGTTGTAAATAAAAGTTCTATGATGCATTGAAATGACATTAAAATAAGATAATACGATGGTTATCATATTTTTTCAAATCTTTATTAATACGTTATTACAGAAACAGTAAGTGACATTTTCCTAGAGCGAAATCTGTTGTGGTATTTAAAAATGGCGGTTAGTGATGAAATCTATGAACATGGGATGACGATTTCCATTGACCAATCAACGGTGTGCAGCGTCACACGTCACACGCAGCCTGGCAAAAAAGTACCCTTCCCCAACTTTCGCTACCCATCCCGAACAAGAACTATTTTACCGTGCCGTGCCGTGCCGTGCTGACACGGGCCGCTCAATGGAAAAGCGCCAAAGAACAGGGCTGACCCGGGTCGACCCGGGCTGGCACTGTAGTGGAAAAGCACCAAGAGAGAGGTAGAGAAAGAGAGAGAGAGAATAAGAGAGAGAGGAGAGAGAGGCAGAAAGAGAGAGAGGTAGATAGGGACAGAGAGAGAGAGGTAGAGAAAGAGAGAGAGAATAAGAGAGAGAGGAGAGAGAGACGCAGAGGTAGAGAGGAGAGACGGAGAGGGATGTAGAGAGAGACTCCAGACAGGTTCCTTCCCCTCCTACCTTCTTGTAGGCCAGCTCGGCGTGTTCGGGCGTGGACACACTGTCGTAGCCTCTGAACTTGTCCTTGGCCTCCTTCAGCAAGGCCTCCATGTTGTCTCGGAGGTAGGCCACGCCCCCGGCCACGCCCCCCAGGTCCTCCATCGCCAGGGGCAACAGAGCCTGCTCCACGTACGAGTTCCGACAACGGCCCATGTCCTCTGGGATCTGAGGGGGGGGGGGGGGGGGGAGATGACCATTAGAACAGGAGGTCAAAGGTCTACAGGAAGTCTACAACTTTACAGCCCTTCACAGTTAGAGTCTGTGGAATGTGTGTGTGTGTGTGAGAGTGTGTGTGTGTGTGCGTGTGTGTGTGTGTGTGTGTGAGAGTGTGTGTGTGAGTGTGCGTGTGTGTGCGTGTGTGTGCGTGTGTGTGCGTGCGTGTGTGTGCGTGCGTGTGTGTGTGTGTGTGTGTGTGCGTGTGTGTGTGTGTGACACAACTGACCCTGAAGAGCTTCCTGCACTCCTGGATCATGTGTGTGAGGCCGTGGGTGGCGGCCAGGTTCTCGTTCAGGTCCCTCTGGTCCGGCTTACCCAGCGGCTGCTTCCTGTTCATCACCCTGCACACAGGAAGTAGACGCCACAGTCAGTCTTATGGAGAACACACACACACACACACACACACACACAGACATGCACGGACGCAAACGCACACACACACACTCATACATACAAACGCACATACACACACACACGCACGCACGCGCATACAAACACACACACACACACACACACACACACACACACACACACACACACACAAAACAGTACTGCCAGA
>NC_137676.1:66378358-66383249 GCF_963989245.1 Nansenia antarctica
GGGAAGAGACGGAAGAAAGAGAGAAAGAGAGAGATGGAGAGAGGGTTAGTGTGTGTGTGTGTGTGTGTGTGTGTGTGTGTCTTCTAACACCCGTGGGTGTGTGAACTGTGTGACCGGCCCGTGTAACAGGACGATGTTCCGCCTGTTCCACCAGCTATCAGCCTGGGAGAGGAATGTGTGACCGGAACCTTCTGGACCCCCAGGAGGAGGACACATGACAACACACTACTGGGAGGGAGGGAAGGATGGAGGGAGGGGGGGAAGGTGGAGGAGGGATGGAGGGAGGGGGGGGGGGTGGAGGGAGGGGGGGTGGATTGAAGGATGGATGGATGAATGAATGGATGGATGGATGAATAAATAAATGGATGGATAGAGGGACGGATAGATGGATGGATAGATGGATTAATGAATGAATTAATACATTAATTAATGGATTAATGGATGGATGGATGGCTGATGAATGAATGAATGAATGAATGGCTGGATGGATGCATGGATGGCTGGAAGGATGGAGGGATGGGCGGTGTGCTCACCAGCTGAAGCCGTGCTTGTTGGTGGGGGTGTGTCTCTCCAGCAGGGCGGTGAGCTGCAGCAGGGACAGCTTCTGCAGCAGGTTCATCTGCAGGACCGACTGGCAGCTGACCTGCAGCCGGGCCGAGGCGGGGCTGGGCCGGTGGGACCGCTGGAAGCTGGGCCAGCGCAGCCTCGGGGGCCTGGAGGGGACACACAGCCTTCTGGTTAATGTGTGTTGACACACAGACACAGACAAGACAGAGACGGACACAGAGACGGACACGGACACGGACACGGATACAGACAGAGACAGAGACAGAGGACACAGACACAGACACAGAGACAGGACAGAGACAGAGACACAGACACAGACACAGAGACAGAGACACAGAGACAGGGACAGAGACAGAGACACAGACACAGAGACAGAGACACAGAGACAGGGACAGAGACAGAGACAGAGATACAGACACAGACACAGACACAGACACAGACACACAGACACACAGACACACAGACAGACACACAGACACACAGACACACACACACGTCATGTTACAGTTATGTGTGCTGATGGACTCTGACCCTGGCTGTTGCTTTAGTAACAAAGCTGGACGAGCACTGTAAACACTTAAAGGGATATGTACATAGATACATACACACAGACACATGCATACATACAAGTTCCATGGTTGCGCTCTTACTAATTTCACTGTATTTGAACACTTTTCTTCTTTTATTATTTTTTTAATGAGAATTCATTTAGCACGATTATTGTTTTTGATAGTTCAATTGTCAGGACATAAAAACAAGCTTATATCCATCAAGGTTCTCCTATCTTTGAATGCTGTGCCGTCAAGCTACCCCGGGCCTAAACCTCTCTGGTTGTTACTGTTGTCTACCTCCCCCACCCCCCAAGCCTGCAGTCCTCTCTGATCTGTCCACATTCCATTCCTGACTGAGGTCTTCAATCAATTCCCCTGTTGGGTGATTTCCCTTGGCCCAATTCCATCTACCTTGGTAAAGGCCTAAAGAGCTGTGATAACTTCATCATCTACCTGTGATGTGATCACTTTGTTCCTGTGAAGTCAGTGGTGGTGCATTCATGTGTCTGATCAAGTGTTATTGATTGATGATAGTGTATTCATGTGTGTGATCAGGTTATATTGATTGATGACCGTGTACTCCTGTGGGTGATAAGTGTGATTGATTGGTTGATTGATGGTGGTGAGCACTAACCTGTTGGATCTGCTGAGGGAGGCTCCGACACCAGAGTCTCTTCTCTCTCTCCTTCCGTCCTCCCCTCTCCCTCCCCCTCTCCCTCTCCCTCCCCCTCTCCCTCCCCCAGAGGGCTGCCCGTACTGTCCTGGTCGCTGCCCCCCTCCCCTTCCTCCAGACGGGCCTGCAGCGGCGATGACGGACAAGGAGACGCCGAGTCTACCGCAGAGTCCGAGTCCTCTTCCTCCTCTTCTTCTTCTTCTTCCTCCTCCTCCTCCTCTCCGACGGCCACGCCCTCCGACCAGGCGTTGACGAATCGCTGTAGCCCGCTGACGTGTTCCAGCACCTCCTCCAGCTTCGGCTCCTCCCCCTCCTCCTCTTCCTCCATGCGGGGACGTTGTCGTAGAAACTCAGGCGGCTCTCGACGGAGCTGGCGGAGGAGGAGCCCCCGCAGGGGGCGTGGCCTCTGCTCCGGCGGCCCCTGGTCGTCCCCGCCCCGCCGGCGGTCCCGTTGTCCGGCCGGTTATTGTTGTGGTTGCTCCGCGCGGTCCCGCCGTCCTGCAGGGCTTTAGGGAATGTTCCGGGCTTGTGGCCCTCGGGCAAGTAGAAGAAGATCACTCCCTCCTCCTCTTCCCCCTCCTCTTCTTTCTCTCCAAGGTTCCGGCGGTTTCGCTCTGCGACCGCCCCGTCACCGGTCTGACTCCGGTCTGATACGTGGCCGGTCCTCCTCTGCGGTGCTGCCGGTTCACGATTGGCTGCTGCCGGCTGGAGGAGGCTTCTGAAGGGGTCAAAGCCCTCCAGGTACATGCCCCCCCTCTTCCCGGACCCCCCCGCGGCCGTGCTGTGGCTACGGGCCCTCGTCACCGGGCTGGGGGTGCTCACCGCGCTGCCGCCGCTGGCCTCTGATTGGCTGCTGTTGCTGCCGCCACTTCCTGTGCTGCCGTTGCTGGTCTGCGTGGAGTAGGACACAGAGTGGTATCGGTTCAGGGTTTGGGCCTGGTTCTGGGTCTGGTTCTGCGTCTGGTTCTGGTTTTGACACTGTGCCTGGTTCAGGTTACGGTTAAGGTTGTGATTGTGGTTGAGGCTGGCGATGTCGACGCAGTTGAGGAGGCGGAGCTTCTCGTGGTCCAGCCCCTCTTGGACGACAGGACCGCTGATCTCCAGTCTGGCCCCGCCCACCACGCTCCTCTTCTTCCTCTTGGAGGAAGCTCCGCCCCTCAGACGGAGGCTCTCCATCCTCTTCAGGAAGCTCTTGGCTCGCGAACGCGCCGTGCTCTTCTCTCCTCCTCCTCCACCTCCTCCTCCTCCTCTTCCCCCATCCCGCCAGGCTGGACCTCGAAGGAGAAACGGCCTTGGGTTTCCAACGGCGACGGAGGCGGGCCGTCGGAGAGCGAGTCGTCGTTGGCGCCGGCCGAACCCCCTGTGCCGGACGACGAACACACGCTCGCCACCGAGCTGGACCGGGTCGCGCCGGACGGAGATGCGGCACCGGCTAGGCCTCCTTCTCCTCCTTTCTCTCCTCCTCCACTCCCGCTGCTGTGCAGAGAGCTCACCTCAGGCTGCTCGCTGAGATCCGTCAGGATGCTCTCGGAGCTGCGTCCCGGCCGCAGGCCGCCCCCAGGGGGCCCATGGCCGCCCCCGTGCCCAGCGAGGAGGCCTGTTCCTGGGGCGGAGAGGGCTGGGAGGCCCCCGGCCCGGAGGAGGAGGGGAGAAGACGTCCAGCTCCTCCAGACGAGACCAGCGCTTACTGTCCCTCTGGAAGGTCCAGCGGCGCTGATCGCACACGGCTCGTCCTCGTCTGAGTCCTCGCTCTGAAGGGGAGAAGAAGGGGGGAGGGAGAGGGAGGGGGAGAGGGAGAAGAGGGAGAGGGAGGGAGAGGGAGGGGGAGAGGGGAGAAGAGGGAGAGGGAGGGGGAGGGAGGGGGAGAGGGGAGAAGAAGGGGGGGAGGGAGAGGGAGGGGGAGAGGGGAGAAGAAGGGGGGGAGGGAGAGGGAGGGGGAGAGGGGAGAAGAAGGGGGAGGGAGAGGGAGGGGGAGAGGGAGAGAAGGGGGGGAGGGAGAGGAGGGGGGAGAAGAAGGGGGGGGGAGGGAGGGGGAGAGGGGAGAAGAAGGGGGGGAGGGAGAGGGAGGGGGAGAGGGGAGAAGAAGGGGGGGGGGGAGGGAGGGGGAGAGGGGAGAAGAAGGGGGAGGAGAGGGAGGGGGAGAGGGGAGAAGAAGGGGAGGGAGAGGGGAGAAGAAGGGGGGGGAGGGAGGGGGAGAGGGGAGAAGAAGGGGGGGGGAGGGAGGGGGAGAGGGGAGAAGAAGGGGGGAGGGAGAGGGAGGGGGAGACGAGGGGAGAAGAAGGGGGGGAGGGGAGGGGAGAGGGGAGAAGAGGGGGAGGGAGAGGGAGGGGGAGAGGGGAGAAGAAGGGGGAGGGAGAGGAGGGGGAGAAGGGAGAAGAGGGGGAGGGAGAGGGAGGGGAGAGGGGAGAAGAAGGGGGGGGGGGAGGGAGGAGAGAGGTCTTTAGAAAACAGATGCGCTTTTGATATTTCCATTACTTATCATGACCCCAGGATTCAAGAACTCTTATTGACTCTCACAAGACTGGAAATGTTCTGTTGATGCTATCAACTGGTTCTGTGGTTGAGTGGATGACTTGATTTGGGAGCAGAGGTGGGGGAGGGAAGGAAGGGGGCAGGGAGGGAGGAGGGGATTCGGTTAACATTCTCTATTCCCTCCTGACTGCCTAGACATTAAACAGATAACAAAAACACACACACACACACACACACAAACACACAAATAGCACACAGTTTTGACATTATACTCAGATAAGACACACACGCTCCCAGAAAATGACTGTTATTGTGTGGAACTGATCCGTGACACAACAGCAGTCACTTTCTCTTTCTCTCTCTCTCAAACATACACACACACACACACAATCTATCTCAGGCCTCAAGGGAGCTGCAAGAAATTCACACTCACACTGAACAAGAGTTCGCAGAGTTCACACTCCAGCCCCCCCCCGACACACACACACACACACACACACACACACACAGCAAGGGTCGCGGGAGCCTTTGGACATCAGAGGTTCCTTCTTCACGGTGACTAATAACAGTGGCGACGAACGTCCATAAAACCAAACCACAGACCGGGTCCTGGTTCTTATTTACGACC
>NC_137676.1:66395949-66398449 GCF_963989245.1 Nansenia antarctica
CACACACACACAGAGAGAGTGAGAGAGAAATTAGAAATGTGTTATTCAATCTCTGACCTATATTTCAACCCTTCCTCTTTCATGTGTCAGGATGAGACAGTGAGACGTGTATGTGTGTGTCTGTGTGTTTGTGTGTGTGTGTGTGTGTGTGTAACCACATGGAGACAGCCCTGGAGGACTCATGGAGACCTGTGTGTGTGTGTGTGTGCGTGTGCATACTTTTCTTTCCTAGATTCTTGAAGATTCTTGATGTATTATTCAGGCTAGCAGCTGAAAAGTTAGCTCAGCACTAGTGAGCTACTATAAAAGCCTAGTCCTTACACACAACTGGCAGCTCTCTCTCTCACTCACACACACACACACCCACACACACACACGGCTGCACACTAGCAAAACAGAGCTCTCCAGCATACACACTGCTACTCATATAAACACACATGCCTTGAAAATGCAAGTTCAAGTATGATTCAGAACCGTGCTATACAAACATACAGCTCTCTCTCTGACACACTGACACACACACACACACACACACACACACTGCAGTACATCAGATGTGCGTAAGGGATGACGGTGCAGTTTTACCACCTCTTGCACTAGGGAGGCTAACAGCTAGCATCTCTCTCTACGAGGACCATCCTCTGTACAGGACAGGACAACACTGTCACAATACTGCTACACACACACACACACACACACACACACACACACACACACACGCTCATTGTAATGCACAGGATTAAAGGAGGAATGGCATCAAGCACGCTTTTCCTCCAATCCCTACCTCCACCAGCCCCACCTGTACGGCACACACCCACACCCCCCCCCCCCCACACACACACACACACTCCCATGCCTCTCCAACATAGAAGATACACAATCATTTTATTGCCACACAACCGAGGTAGGGGGAATGTGTATCCAGCATGGTGGAGTGCTCTTAGTTCACAAAGTATACACGCACGCACACGCGCACACACACACACACACACTGACCTGCCAGGCGTCTGTCTCGAGCGGTCCTTCTGAGGACGTCCAGAGCCTTGGAGGTGGAGGACCTGAAGTGTTCACTGAAGGACCTCTGTCTCAGCAGCAGCACTCTGATAGGCCCAGACATACTGGGCTAGACCTGGACTGGACTAGACCTGGACTAGACCTGGACTAAACTAGACCTGGACCAGACTGGACCTGGACTAGACTAGACCTGGACTAGACCTGGACTAAACTAGACCTGGACTAGACTGGACCTGGACTAAACTAGACCTGGACCAGACTGGACCTGGACTAGACTAGACCTGGACTAGACCTGGACTAAACTAGACCTGGACTAGACCTGGACTAAACTAAACTAGATCTGGACTAAACAAGACCTGGACTAAACTGGACCTGGATTAAACTAAACTAGATCTGGACTAGACCTGGACTAGATTTGGACTAAACTAGATCTGGACTAGACGTGAACTAGATCTGGGCTAAACTAGATCTGGACTAAACTAGATCTGGACTAAACTAGATCTGGACTAAACTAGATCTGGACTAAACTAGATCTGGACTAGACTAGATCTGGACTAAACTAGATCTGGACTAAACTAGATCGGGACTAAACTAGATCTGGACTAGACTAGATCTGGACTAGACTAGACCTGGAATAAACTAGCTCTGGACTAGAGTAAACCTAAGACTAGTCCTGTTCTTCCCCTCTGCCTGTGGACTAGGGTCAATGATGGAGCTTCCATATCTGTTCTGATCATCTCAAGTATTCTGGTCTGGTCTGCTCTGCTCTGGACTTGACTGGTTTGGTCTGGGTTGTCCTGTCCTCCTTTCCTCTGTCCTGTCCTCCTCTGTCCTCCTTTCCTCTGTCCTGTCCTGTCCTCCTTTCCTCTGTCCTGTCCTCCTCTCCTCTCCTCTGTTCTCCTCTATTCTGCGTCAGCTGTAGTGCAGCACTCTGCTAGTCACTGCTGCACCACTCTCATATTCAATGCAGCCTCTGAGTGTGTGTGTGTGTGTGTGTGTGTGTGTGTGTGTGTGTGTGTGTGTGTGTGTGTGTGTATGTGTGTGTGTATGTGTGTGTGAGTGAGTAAGTGCTCACTGATGATGTAAATATTTCAGTGGGTCAGAGTCACGCCACAACAAGGATAATGCACATCCCTGCTCTCTGCCCCCCCACCTCTCTCTCTCTCTCTCTCTCTCTCTCTCTCTCTCTCTCTCTCTCTCTCTCTCTCTCTCTTTCTCTCTCTCTTTCTCTCTCTCTCTCTCTCCCTTCCTACTCTCTCACTTCTCTCTCTCTTGCCCTCATTTTAACTTCACCTCACATGCACACACACACACACACACACACACACACACACTCATCTGTGGCGCATGGCACTAACAACACTTTGTTAGTGTTTCCCACTGGGACCATATACTGAAAAATGTATGCACACTTAATGCACTCTCAATGTCAAAGTCACCTTGGATAAAATAGTATTATTCATATTCATATTCATATTATTATATT
>NC_137676.1:66405949-66410949 GCF_963989245.1 Nansenia antarctica
GCTGTACTGGGCTGTACTGGGCTGTACTAGGCTGTACTGGGCTTTACTGGGCTGTACTGGGCTGTACTAGGCTGTACTGGGCTGTACTAGGCTGTACTAAGCTGTACTAGGCTGTACTAGGCTGTACTGGGCTTTACTGGGCTGTACTGGGCTGTACTGGGCTGTACTAGGCTGTACTAGGCTGTACTGGGCTGTACTAGGCTGTACTAAGCTGTACTAGGCTGTACTAGGCTATACTGGGCTGTACTAAGCTGGACTAGGCTGTACTGGGCTGTAATAAGCTGTACTGGGCTGTACTGGGCTGGCCTGGTTCCACATCCACCACAGTTGGTGTAAAGGTCAATGTGAACGGAGGATGTGGAGCCAAAGTGGAGTTGAGTCAGCGCGGTCCCTCCGCTCCGCTGGTTCCAGCCTCATCACCGTTCCCGGAACCAGACTCACGACACCACGGGTGACGGGGCTGTCTCTGGAATGCCACCCCCTCCCCCCAACCGCCCCCCTCCCCCACTACCATGTCAGAGCTGCTGACAGTATTGACTCTTTTAATACGTTGTAAAAAAAAAAAAAAACTGTTCAGGCAGGCTGTCAATGTACAGGGATGTGTGTTATGTAAGTTCTGTGAGTGTCCTCCTAGATTTTTTGGGGGGGGGGTTCTATTTTTTATATTCTTGACATGTTAAGTGCTTTGAGTCCATGAGAACGCGCTATACAAATGTAAATGTAAGTGTATTATTATAATAATCATTCTTCTTCTTCTTCTTCTTCTTCTTCTTCTTCTTATTATTATTATTATTATTATTATTATTATAATATGTGACTTCATAATGGCTCTAACAGGGAAGGAGAGGGAGGGAGATAGAGGGACGAAAGACCCCCCAAAAAAGAAGAGAAAAAGCAAGAAAGACGGAAAGAGGGGGGAAACAAGAGAGACAGATAAACAGAGAGGAAGAGGAAGAGAGAGAGAGGGAAAGTACAGTATGAGGTGGAGGAGAAGGGAAGGACAGAGGGGTCATTGTTCAGGCCCTGGGGGGAGGAATGCTGACAGGACTGGTTGGTCACACATCAAAGAGGAGAGGGGGGGGGGGTGCTGGTCCTGGGGGGCGTGGATGGAGAGATGGAGGTGGATGTGTGGGTGGGGGGGGGGATGTTACTGGTCCTGTGTTCATCACTAAGACCCTCGCTAAGCAGCAGGTTGTGGTATGAGAGGGTCGGAGGGGGGGCGGGGGGGGTCACCCCCCCATGTATCCACCTGCACAGGAGGAAGCCTTAGTCACAACCCTTTCCCGGCTGTGTGTGTGTGTGTGTGTGTGTGTGTGTGTGTGTGTGTGTCTGTGTCTGTGGTGTGTGTGTGTGTGTGTGTGTGTGTGTGAGTGTGAGTGTCTGTGTGTGGGGGGGGTGAGTGTGTGTGTGTCTGTATGTGTGAATGCGTGTGTGTGTGCGTGTGTGTGTGTGTGTGTGTGTGTGCGTGTGTGTGTGTGTGTCTGTGTGTGTGTGTGTGTGTGTGTGTCTGTGTGTGTGTGTGTGTGTGTGTGTGTGTGTCTGTGTGTGTGTGGGTGATGTCTAATGAACGCTGCTCCCCCGCGGCTCCCCTCATCGTGGCTCCGGCCGGCCCGCCAGTTTCCTGGTGACCTTGTCTGGTGACAGCACACTGGCAGGAGACTGCCGGAGCCGGAATGGAGGGCCGGTGGTGGGACAGACACAGTCCCCAGAGACACAGCTCGCTCGCTAATCAACCACAGAGCTGAGAGCACAAAGCCCGCCTTCGGGGCATGATAGCAGGATAGCTAATGGACAACAACCGATGATCATCCCCTCCTCCTCCACACACACACACACAAAGGCAAACACACACGTAAACACACAGACACACACACACTCCTTCTCTTTCTCTCTCTCTCTCTCTCTCTCTCTCTCTCTGTTTCACTCTCTCTCTCTCTTTCTCTCTCTCTCTGTTTCACTCTCTCTCTCTCTCTCTCTCTCACAGGTCTTCAAGCATCTCCCTGTATCGTCCATATCCATCTGTATCCTGTCCACTCTGAGTAGGCAGGGCTACCTCCTCCCACCACCAGAACCAGCAGCTCTGCTACCAAGGCTAGGAGATAGAGGAGACAGAACCCCCGTCAGGACCTACCTGGCATGTCTCTCTCTGCTGGGGGGCCGGGGGGCGCGGGGGCCGCGGGGGGGCTCTGCAACAGACAAGGAAGAAAGGGAAGGTGAGCGCCGTTCATCCTGGAGAGTAAAAGACAACCTGTCTGGTACGGAATGTGCGTCACAAACATCTCTGGTCTCCACGGCAACAACAGGGTTTCCCAGACAGGTTTAAAGACACCAACAACAGGGTTTAAAGGTCCAGTCTCTGGTCTTGTGTGTGTTGCTGCCCCGACATGTTGTAATCAGAATCAGAATTGCTTTGATTACGTCCAGTGTACCGGTACACAAGAGTCCGTAAAGTTCTTAGCCTTAGGTTTTTCCACATTGGCATTGGAGATACAAGAAATGAGAGGGATAGGGAAAGGTATTCTGCTGATGAGAAGATGGATAGCGGTTACTAAGTGTTAAGGCAGAGGTTGCATTTTGTTTCTCTTTTTCTCTTTTTTTTATTTATTGTATTTTATCTTTACCTTTTCTTTTACTGTTTTCCCCTACTTTTATATTCATTCTATGCTATGTTTTATTATATTCACTTCATGTTCTTAGTCCTGTTGTAAAGCACTTTGAGCTGCATTTCTTGTATGAAAGGTGCTATATAAATAAAGCTTTACTTACTTACTTACAAGATACAAAATCACAATAATAGAACAAAGTGCAACAAGTAAAGTAAGTAATAATAAAGCAGAATAAAGTAATAGCGCCAAACATGTTGCATATCCTTGTCAACAAACCAACTGTGAAAACAGGAACGCAAAGGACAGTGTCCGACCTGACACCAGACTTCACAGAAAACACTTGGGACCGATTTTGGGCCGATACAGCACTCTTCACTGAACGTTCTTCATCATGTGATCTCATTCCTTGATGGCTTCCAATTTATCATGGGCATTTAGCACTGCTTTAAAGCTAAGAATCTACGTGCTGCACTTTTAAAGAGAGGTATGGTAAGGAGAGGTACACAGAGATAGAAGTCTCATGATATTGGCTACAATCTTATCATTGTAGTTAATTACCTCTCATTGGTGTGTGTGTGTGTGTGTGTGTGTGTGTGTGTGTGTATGCAGGGGAGTGGTGCTTGCCAGATGGAATGTAGGGGTCTCTCTTGCTCTCTGACATCTGACCCCAGGTTCCAGAGTTGACCCTTGACCTTTGGCCCTGTTTTAATCCACAGACTTCTGGAATAGGTCAGAGGGAGGGGGGAGGGGGAGGGGGAGGGAGGGAGGGATGGAGAGGGGGGGGGGGGAGGGAGGGATGGGGATTGGGGGAGGGAGGGAGGGAGTGTGGAGGAAGTCCTGCGAGTGCGTGTGCATGTGTCTGTGTGTGTCCGCACGCATGACTCTGTGTGCATGCCTGCGAGTATGTGTAGGTGTATGTGTGTGTGTGTGTGTGTGTGTGTGTGACTTGTGTGTGTTGTCTCTGTCCCCATCTGTCTGTCTGTGTTCCTCAGCCCTCAGTGTCTGAGCTCCCCATCCAGACGTACACACATTCCCTTAGCTTATCTACATACCACGCTACCTCCGTCACTGTGTGTGTGTGTGTGTGTGTGTGTGTGTGTGTGTGCGCAGCAGGGATTATCAACACAATGGTACTTTATCGTCCACCGGGTCAGATTTCAGACATGTAAACAGAGAGAACAAATTCCCGACACACACACACACACACACACACACACACACACACACTGCTCACACACACACACACACACCTATGCACACACACACACACCTACGCGCACGCACGCACACACACACACACACACTGTCTGTGAGCAGTGTGTATACTGCATTCATAGGAGTGTGTAGTCTAACCAAGGTGTGTGTTCGAAAGCCAAGGTCACGTGTGCTCAGGGTCAGAGGTCACCTCACGTCTACACAGTGTATGTGTGTGTGTGTGTGTGTGTGAGCAGTGTGTATGTGTGTGTGTGTATGTGAGTGTGTGTGCATGCGTGAGTGAGTGTGAGTGTGTGTGACCACCCAGGGTCTCATCAGGGATTAGCGGCTCAGGCTAAACCAAACGTTCTTCTCTTCCACTTAACGCTAATGGCTGAAAGGCTGCTAACGGCTTCAGCTCTGGACAGAGGGCTGTGTGTGTGTGTGTGTGTGTGTGTGTGTGTTCCTTCTGCCCTGCTCTTATGAAGGAATTCATTCTCCCTGCTCCGTCGACCCCTCCAGACACATGCACAGAACAACGTGGGAAACCCTCCCTCCTTCTCTCCCCCTCTCTCCCCCTCCCCCCTCTCTCTTCCTCCCTCCCTCCTTCCTTCTCTCCCCCTCTCTCTCCCTCCCTCTCTCTTCCTCCCTCCCTCTCTCCCTCTCTCCCTCTCTCTCTATCCCTCTCTCCCTTTCCCTCCTCCCTCCCTCCCTCCCTCTCTATCCCTCTCTCTCCCTCCCCCCCTCCCCCCCTCTCTCCCACAGTTTAATAGTTTCCATATGTAACAGGTGACGCGTGTCTACAGGATGTGATGTCATGATGTGGCAGTGATGCTGCTGGACAAGGATGGAGTAGAGTAAATGTTGTTTGTTTCACATAAACACATCTGTCAGGCACACACGCACACACCCACCCACACACACTTTGGGCAGTGGGAACACAAAAACAACTCGTTTACGAGTTTTCATTTACGTTTTTTTTCTCCACCTTGAAAGTGGACTGAGTTTGGTTCTTAAAGAGGGTAATTGTCACATTAGGGTAACATCAGTTACCCTAATTTTCTGTAAAAGTTCTCTTTAAGTGAACCAAGAAGTGAACACGAGTCAGACAACCGTGCTCACTGTGCTCACTGCTCTTCTGTTTCGTCTGAATGACGACATTTCCGCGACGATGAGGTCTCGTCCACATTGGGCTTTGAC
>NC_137676.1:66415949-66418449 GCF_963989245.1 Nansenia antarctica
CAATCACAGGGACACAAACCCAGACCAGAAACGCTCATTAAGTGAGCAACTAAAGGAGTCATAGACGTAAATCTCTCTTGAACCACGACCCCCCAACCCCCCGCAGCCACGCCCCCCCCCTGCTTATCCCTGTCCTGTCACCCCTGACCCCTTGTTGACCTCTTTGTGTGACTGAGGGGCTCGGGACCCTGGACACTGCTAATTACAGGCCTCGGTATTACCTCTGCCAGGACAGGGACCCTCTATACCCCCCCCCCCCGCCCCCCCACACCAACCCCCCCCCCCCCCACACCAACCCCCCACCCTCCCCTCCCTGCCCCCAGCCACATTCCTACAGAGTCACTAACGGTGTGTGTGTGTGTGTGTGTGTGCGCGTGTGTGTGTGTGCGCGCGTGTGTGTGTGCACGCGTGTGTGTGTGCACGTGTGTGTGTGTGTGTGCGCACGTGTGTGTGTGTGTGCGCGTGTGTGTTCCGGGTGTGTGAGCATCCCGAGGTGTGAGTGCATGCGTGTGTGTGTGCTTCTGAATACGCACAAAAGCCTCGCCAATTCACCCTAAATAGAGAGCAGTAAGCTAAGTCAACACAGAGAGAGGAGGAGGGGAGGGGGGAGGGGGGGAGGAGGGGGGGGGGAGCCAAGACTTTTCTCTCTGCTGAGGCCTAAACCCAATCACACAGGTGGCTTGGTGTGAAAGCACCCAACCAAACCCCCCCCCCCCGCCCCCCCCCCCCTACCCTGCCAACTGTGTATGTGTGTCCTGCTGAGTGCCCTGATGGTTGAGTGGTCCATTTCAAGCTCGACTGACCCACACAGGGTGACCTCAGGGGACACACACACATCGTTACTGTTTCAACCTCCACGGCCGCCGCCATCTTTATCCCCTCATGTCCCGTTGTCCTCTTTATTGTGTTGTTGTCTTTTCTGCCTTTCTTTATTCCTTCTGTTCTGTGGTGGGGGCGCACTGTGTTACGTACGTTGTGTGTGGATTAAATGTGCTGTATAAATAAAGTCAGATTTGATTTGGTGATTCAATTGGCGAGATCCACACTGTGGTAATTCTCTTTACAACAAACTGGTTCCGAGGAGGACTCGAGTGGAGGATGGGGGGACGGGGGGGGGACGCTACGGAGAAATGACGACATCACTGCTAGCAACAACAGGACACGACGTGAAGCGTTATTTTGATTAACGGTTATTAATGTTTGTATTACCAACTCTCTCTCTCTCTCTCTCTGCTCCTCTCTCTCTCTTTCTCTCTCTCTCTTTGCTTCTCTCCGCTTCTCTCCGCATCTCTCTTTCTCTCCGCTTCTCTCCACTTCTCTCTCTCTCTCTCTGCTCCTCCCTCCCTCCCTCCCTCTCTCTCTCTCTCTGCTCCCCCCCCCCCTGACTCCCTTCCTCCCTCCCCTCTGTAAGCCAAGTGAGTAAGTGTGACACACACAAGTGAGTAAGAGTAAGTCACACCCTCGTAAGTGTGAGTATGAACATCAATCTTACCCCAGTCTTGGGTTTAGCTCCGGCGGGGGCGTGTGTGTGTTCATCTCCACGTCCGGGGGCCACAGTGCGGCTCATCGGGGGACCCCCAGGCGGGTCTGTGGGGGGTGTCGTCGTTGGTGGGAGGAGGAGGGAGGAGGAGGAGGAGGAGGAGGAGGAGGAGGACGGGGGACTGTTCAGGGCGTTGTGGATCTCCTGGTCCAGCTGGTCTAACTTCATCAGCAGAAGAACCATGGAGTCCAGGCGAGAACCTTCCTCTCTAGAACCCTACACATACAGGAGGGGACGAGAACACACCACCATCAAGACCAAACACACACACACACACACACACACACATATGAAGGTAGATTTGGGTCAAAACTAGATTTGGGGTATGTTTGAAGTTGTATGTTGAGAATTGAATTGCATTGCATTGCACAGAATATGTCCACAAACCTTACGCATGCATGTGCACACATGCATACACACACACACACACGCACACACACACACACACAACAAACACACACATTAGCAGACACACACACACTTGCACACACCCACACACACACACAAACAAACAAACTGTGGAAAAGCCCCCCCCCTTAGATGGTTAATCCCATGAGCACAATGTCACCCTTCAGTCTATCGCAGAGGTCCCTTATCCTTAAGGCACCTCTCAACTCCACCCAGTCATAAACGGCTCCCTGCCCTCCCGCCTCCCCAGAGAGAAAGTGCATTCAGAGGAAGAAGCTGACGTCTCCCTGGCGGCACGTTTCGTCAGAGTTTATTCTTGAAGTGATGGATGGATGCGGTTCATTGTTCATCATCAAAGATCCCAGCCACCCCAACCGCAGTGCGTGTTTGATCCGATGCCGTCCAAGAGGCGAAGCCTCTTCCGGAGCCTCAGGGCCAAAACTCAGAGGCTAACCAACAGCTACTTCCCCCAGGAGATTAGGTTCATAAACAAGCCTACTGTAGACAATTGACTATCATCCCCACGCACACCCCATGTATACAGACTACCTA
>NC_137676.1:66423449-66530949 GCF_963989245.1 Nansenia antarctica
TCAGTGGCCCCGGGCCCGAGCTAGAGTACTCTTCCTGCAACGAATGGTGGACTGCTGACTCACATGCTTAGTATTCAAATGTATTGATTGTAAGTCGCTTTGGAATAAGGCGTCTGCTAAATGCCAAAAATGTAAATGTAAAATGTAATGTTGGGCGAGAAGGACTGGCTCGCGTCTGCGTTCCAATTCATCCCAAAGGTGTTCGATGGGGTTGAGGTCAGAGCTCTGTGTGCAGGCTAGTCAAGTTCTCCCAGACCAAACTCAGCAAACCATGTCACTATGGACCTCACTTTGGGGGCATTGTCATGCTGAAACTAGAAAGGGCCTTCCCCAAACTGTTGCCACAAAGTTGGAAGCATACAATTCTCTAGAATCGCATTGTATGCTGTAGCATTAAGATTTCCCTTCACTGGAACAAAGGGGCCTAGCCCAAACCATGAAAATTAGCCCCAGACGATAATTGTGTCCACATACTTTTGTCCATATAGTGTAGAAACTAGCCTGTTGGGAAGAAGGCTAGACTAACAAAATATAAACTAGCTGAATTAGTGCTAAGGCAAAAAACATATGAACTAGCCTGGTGGGAGCGATCACAAGCCAAATTCTTGACACAAGCTGATAATTAAATACAGACACTGCCAAGCTTGTACTTGTTCCCAAAAGGCTAGTGTTAACCATAGCTGGCTCTAGCAGGCTATCGCTGAGAATAACCATGTATTGAGAGAGGAATATTGGTGGCTAGCATAACGACTAACTGTATGTAAATAGTGTCAGGTATTTGGCTGTTTGGGTTGGCGTCTTTTGTTTTGGCCATTTTACCCATTGTCACTGGGCGGACAAACACACACAGACGAACACACACACTCCACACCCTCCAGCAATGCCCTTATAGGCCCTTGTTTTGTGGGACAGAGGTTGTAAGAGTTCAGAACATTCTACAGATCTCCGTGGGTCGACAGGCATGTGGCCATGAAGTCATTGTTGTTCCGAGCGCCGTGCCAGACACACAAACGCACACACACACACACACACACACACACACACACACACACACACACACAGACAGACAGACAGACACACACACACACACACACACACACACGAACAGACAGGCAGACACACACACACACACACACAGACATACACATCATGATTTGTGTGCTGTGTTCAACGTACAGCACAGCGTCCAATAACTGCCAAGGAATAGAACTGATGGACTGTTTTTGAAGTGTGTGTGTGAGTGTGAGTGTGTGTGTGTCTGTGTGGTGACGTGGCACCATAGACACACATGTAGCTTGGATAGATCATACAGTGTGATACCATGGCAACAAAGTAGTGACTCGTCCTCTTACCTTCCTCCTCCTCACGGTCACCTGTCCTCCGTCCTCGGCCGGGCGATCTTGACACTCCGCCTCTCTCCTCCCCCCCTCCGGGGCCTCCTCGTCGCCGCGGCAACCGGGCGTGGCAACCGGAGCCACTACTTCCTGTATGGCTTCCATTGTAGAATGTTGAGAACCTCCGGGGGGAGTGTCCTGATTTGTCAGGCCGTCCCCCGCCGCCACCGCCACCTCACACTCCTGGTTGCAGTGACGTCCCTCTGGCGAGGCACACTGAGGCTGGCTGAGAGCAGCCAATGGCATGGCTGCGTTTACCACGGACCTGCCGAGGTGCTGGGTCGCTGAGGGGGCGGGGACACTGCACGTCGCGGCGTCTTGCGCCTGCAGGAGCGCGGAGTCGTCCTCTGCATCCTCTGATTGGCTGACCTCAAGAATGGTGTCTAGTTTAGGACCATCATCAGCTTCATCATCGTCATCATCATCATCATCACCACCAGGCAGGCCCTGGCTATAAGGTGTTAGAGAGGGGGGGGTTTGAGCCAGGAGGGAGAACGAGTCTTTAGACACTGAGCTGTCACTCATATCCTCCACTGTGAGGTCATCAGAGCTGGCCTGGGTCACGTGACCAGCCACGCCCTCTAAGGTGGCCATCATTTCCTGGGTCCGGTCCACGTTTAAATGTTCATGGTCCCGTTGTTCTGCCAACGTTTGGTCATCGGCATCGTCAGAATGTTGAACTTTGACACACATGACAGTTGTTGCACCACTATCTTCCTCTGGCGTTCTTTCTCTTCCTCCATTCTCCCTCTCTTCCTCTCTTCCTCCCGCAGGCCTCTCCTCCTCCCCTCCGCCTACTCCCCCAGCCAACTCTGCCTCCCCTCCTCCTCCTCCGGCTCCCCTTCTCCTCTCCACCAGAGCCATGACATCAACAGTCTGCTGCAGACATCTGGTCTGACTCTCGGCTGGCGTCTGTTCCATAGACGCTTCCGTGGAGACCTCTGTGTTGTCATGGCAATTCTGTTGTCCTGTTGTTGTTGTCTGACCAGATGCCTCCTCGGCGTCCAGGACCTCCAGAGCCTCCTCTGCCTCAGGGCCTGATTCATCAATGCCTTCATGAACAGTCCCTCTCCTCTGTCTGCTCACATCGTCATGGCGACCGATTCCACCAACGGCTCCAACATGCGAGCGTTTCTCTGTGGCTCCTCCCTCTAGATGTTCGTTGACTCCTCCCTCCAGATGTTCTGAGGCTCCTCCCTCTAGATGTTCGTTGACTCCTCCTTCTAGATGTTCTGTGACTCCTCCCTCCAGATGTTCTGAGGCTCCTCCCTCCAGATGTTCTGTGACTCCTCCCTCCAGATGTTCTGAGGCTCCTCCCTCTAGATGTTCGTTGACTCCTCCTTCTAGATGTTCTGAGGCTCCTCCCTCTAGATGTTCCCTGACTCCTCCTTCTAGATGTTCTGTGACTCCTCCCTCCAGATGTTCTGTGACTCCTCCCTCTAGATGTTCTGTGACTCCTCCTTCTAGATGTTCTGTGACTCCTCGGTCTAGATGTTCGTTGACTCCTCCCTCTAGATGTTCGTTGACTCCTCCTTCCAGAGGTTCTGTGACTCCTCCCTCTAGATGTTCGTCGACTCCTCCCTCCAGAGGTTCTGTAGCTCCTCCCTCCAGAGGTTCCATAGCTCCTCCCTCCATTGGTTCTCCCTGCAGGGCAACAGCACCAGATGCCTCCGAGGCCACATCCACATGACCCGATATTGCATCAGCCTTGTCCTCGACTCTGACTGGGTCGTCCAGAACCCCTGGCGGTTGAATCTCACTGTGGTCTGTGTCGCTTCCCTCCGTCGGGTAGAGATGGGTCTGTGGTTGTGGTTCTATGGAGGTGTCCGCAGGCTCCCCCTCTGTCTCCTTTGGTTGGTGAGCTCCACCAGTCTCCTCCCCTGCAGAGCAGACTAGGGAGAGTCCACTGTCCTGACAGACAGGGGGGGTTTCAGAACAATCCAGGGAGAGTCCATTGTCCTGACAGGGACGGGGGTTTTCAGAACAAACCAGGGAGGGTCCACTGTCCTGACAGGGAGGGGGGGTTTCAGAACAACCCTGGGAGAGTCCACTGTCCTGACAGGGATGGGGGTTTTCAGAACCACCCTGGGAGAGTCCACTGTCCTGACAGGGAGGGGGGGTTTCAGAACAGGCCTGGGAGGCTCCATTGTCCTGACAGACAGGGTCCGCAGAAACAGAGGGAACCGAAGAAACGTTGTCGTCATCACAGAGTTCATGACTCGCGTTTGTGTCCATACCTTCCTCATCCTCACCACCATCATCATCATCCTCCTCATTATTATGGCTGCTATCAACAGCAGAAGTCAAGTTAGAGTCAAGGTTAGTGTTAGGGCTGCTGACAGAGTCACATTGGAGTTGGTTGACAGAGTCACAATGGAGTTGGTTGACAGAGTCACAATGGAGTTGGTTGACAGAGTCACATTGGAGTTGGTTGACAGAGTCACATTGGAGTTGGTTGACAGAGTCACAATGGAGTTGGTTGACAGAGTCACAATGGAGTTGGTTGACAGAGTCACAATGGAGTTGGTTGACAGAGTCACAATGGAGTTGGTTGACAGAGTCACAATGGAGTTGGTTGACAGAGTCACATTGGAGTTGGTTGACAGAGTCACATTGGAGTTGGTTGACAGAGTCACAATGGAGTTGGTTGACAGAGTCACAATGGAGTTGGTTGACAGAGTCACAATGGAGTTGGTTGACAGAGTCACATTGGAGTTGGTTGACAGAGTCACATTGGAGTTGGTTGACAGAGTCACATTGGAGTTGGTTGACAGAGTCACAATGGAGTTGGTTGACAGAGTCACATTGGAGTTGGTTGACAGAGTCACAATGGAGTTGGTTGACAGAGTCACAATGGAGTTGGTTGACAGAGTCACATTGGAGTTGGTTGACAGAGTCACATTGGAGTTGGTTGACAGAGTCACATTGGAGTTGGTTGACAGAGTCACATTGGAGTTGGTTGACAGAGTCACATTGGAGTTGGTTGACAGAGTCACATTGGAGTTGGTTGACAGAGTCACATTGGAGTTGGTTGACAGAGTCACATTGGAGTTGGTTGACAGAGTCACATTGGAGTTGGTTGACAGAGTCCTCCTCTGAGTCTATGGTTATAGTACCTCCAACGGCAGGCTCCGTCGACCCCATGGTGAGGTCATCGTTGCCCACCTGGTCAGAGCCGTGGCCTGTAAGGTCCACAACGCTGCCACGCTCGCCCTCTGACCCCCCGAGCCTCCTCTCGCTGTGGTCCGCACTGTCGCCCGTGACGACAGAGGTCACAACCTCCGACGTGTGACCGGTCTCGTCGGGGCGTGGCTGGTGACGGCACTCGGGCAGGGAGGCGCACCTGTCCCTCCTCCTCCGCAGCAGCTTGGCCCCACCCTCCGACTCCTCCTCTCCTTCTGTACGAGGCCCCCGTGGGTCGCTGTGGTCGCCCCGGCAACAGACGAGGTCGAGGTCGTCGAGGCTACGCTGCGGTCTGGACCGGTGGGTCACGTGATCCTCCCAGCTCCTCCTCCGCACGGCGACAGGCATGGCAGACAGACAGACGGACGGACGGACGGACTGCTATCCCATAGATCCGCTATTGGCGTAGATGAACGGCAAAGCAGCTTTCCTCAGACTCCTGTTAGGGAAGAGAAGAGAGAGAGGGGGGGGGGGGAGAGAAGAGGGGGAGGGGGTTAGTGGTCTAACAGTGGAGGCTGCTGGAGGTAGAAAGCAAAGGATGGACCCATTGTGATGCATGGGGCAGAATGAGAAATGATATGAAACATGTGTTCCTCTATGACATCACTATCACCCTGTCCCAGGACACATTCCTCTATGACATCACTGTCACCTTGGTTCCAGGACACATTCCTCTATGACATTGCTATCACCTGGTTCCGGGACACATTCCTCTATGACATCACTATCACCTGGGTCTGGGACACATTCCTCTATGACATCATTGTCATCTGGGTCTGGGACATCTTCCTCTATGACATCACTACCAGCTGATCCAGGACAGTGGAGAACAGCTTCTCTCTATCTCTGGGGTTCTCAGCTTCAGTCGGCGAGACGCAGGAAATGACTGCAGCCCTTGTTATGTTATTGCAACATCGGAATGGTTAAACACAACAGATTTACTGTTTTATCGTTTTTATAACATCCTTACGCAACACAGTTGACACTGCCCAGACAGAAAAGGAGTCCGATGAGATTAGACCCCAACCATCCAACACCATGCATAAAGACTGATGGTCTGAATCAGACCCCAACCATCCAACACCATGCACAAAGACTGATGGTCTGAATCAGACCCCAACCATCCAACACCATGCATAAAGACTGATGGTCTGAATCAGACCCCAACCATCCAACACCATGCATAAAGACTGATGGTCTGAATCAGACCCCAACCATCCAACACCATGCATAAAGACTGATGGTCTGAATCAGCCCTCAACCATCCAACACCATGCATAAAGACTGATGGTCTGAATCAGCCCTCAACCATGCAACACCATGCATAAAGACTAATGGTCTGAATCAGACCCCCAACCATCCAACACCATGCATAAAGACTGATGGTCTGAATCAGACCCCAACCATCCAACACCATGCATAAAGACTGATGGTCTGAATCAGCCCTCAACCATCCAACACCATGCATAAAGACTGATGGTCTGAATCAGACCCCCAACCATCCAACACCATGCACAAAGACTGATGGTCTGAATCAGACCCCAACCATCCAACACCATGCATAAAGACTAATGGTGTGAATCAGACCCCAACCATCCAACACCATGCATAAAGACTGATGGTCTGAATCAGACCCCAACCATCCAACACCATGCATAAAGACTGATGGTCTGAATCAGACCCCAACCATCCAACACCATGCATAAAGACTGATGGTCTGAATCAGACCCCAACCATCCAACACCATGCATAAAGACTAATGGTCTGAATCAGCCCTCAACCATGCAACACCATGGATCAGACCATTACAGCAGTCTGAATCAAAGTGAGTAACTGCCGACGTACTTTGGCACGAACACTACATAGCAGCACAGTAACGTGAGCTATCGTTTCCTCTTCATAAGAAGACCGCTGGGAACGACAGAGAGAGAGAGAGAGAGACAGAGAAAGAGAGAGAGAGAGAGAGAGAGAGAGAGAGAGAGACAGAGACAGAGAGAGAAACAGAGAGAGAGAGAGAGAGAGAGAGAGACAGAGAGAGAGAGAGAGAGAGAGAGAGAGAGACAGAGACAGAGAGAGAGAGAGAGAGAGAGAGAGACAGAGAGAGAGAGAGAGAGAGAGAGAGAGAGAGAGAGAGAGAGAGAGACAGAGAGAGAGAGAGAGAGAGAGAGAAGAGGATAAAACAGTGGTGGAGCAGTTGGGTTGTGTAACACAGACACACAGGGAGATGGTATCCCCTCCTCTAGCATCTGTTCTAGGTGATAACTCTTCCTCACATCTGCTCTCTCCGGCTGCACAAACAACCGGACCGTCCGATAAACCCGTTAATGATCAGCTACTTATCCAGCAGCCTCCCGCAGTATCAAAAGGTTATCACCGCGGCAACGCGGCTTGCTTCCCTAATCACACCATAAAGAGAGATTATAGGAGGGTTGCGTGTGTGTTTGTGGTTTGAGGTTTGTACCTTTTTCTTCTTCAGGACCAGAACAAGCGATTACCCGGTTAGTTCCCCCTGTGACCTCTGACCCAGGATCAGAGTGGGCAGCGGAGGCACGCAGACGGGAGGGATCAACAACTGTTCTACAGTACCACGGCCTCACACACACACACACACACCCCTTACTGTAAATTCGCAATACTTCACAGCGTGGCAACACACAGTATTTCGTGGTCAATATTCCATTGGGATCCAGAGAGGGGTTGTCCCTGTCCTCTCCTGGAGTGTCCTGTCCCTGGAGGACCAGATCCCGTGGGCTACTTCACTAACAGACCCAGGTTAATCCCTCTACTCCACAGACCAAGGACCGAGCGAGAAAGGCGTTAGTGTAAGTGAGATCTGGCGGGACTCCGTCACCTCCTCCTCCTTAATGATGATGATGATGATCGCTCCCCAGTTCCAGGTCCCAGGTTTCCCGGGGGCCGGAATGTCCTCAGGGGTTGGGAATCCGTGGTCACGTCGGGAGAGGTTTTTCCCTGGGGAGAAAAGAAGGAAAATAAATGTCCCTGTGAGGAGAAACTTTCCCTGGGAAAACGTGTGTAGGGCTCGCGGTCGCACGGAGAACCTAGGAGGAGGCATCAGCCATCTTGATCACATTAAGAGTTTCTGCTGACTCTGAGCGCTTGGACTAAGGGTGGCTCTACCCCCTTCTCCTCCCCTTTCCCTCCTCTGTTTCAGTCTCTCTCTCTCTCTCTCTCCTCTCCTCCCCTTCTCTCCCCTCCTCTCTCCCTCCCTCCCTCCTTTCCTCCAGTGACTCACATCCTGGTCCCCCTGGTCTCACAGCTCTCTGCTTCTCACTCCTCTGTTCCTCATCCCGTCTTTTCTTTTTTTTTTACTCCTTCTCCTGGTCTTTAGAGACCATTCCTCTCTAGCCTCCCTCTCTGGAGACAGTCTTTCTGAACTCTTTCTTACTAAACTTTCTCTTTCTTCAACCAACTCTCTTTCTCTCTCTCTCTCTCCCCCCCCTCTTTCCCCCCCTCCCACCATTCTCTTCGCAGTTGTTTTTGATTAGTAACAGACAGGCCGCTGTGTATGAGACGATGGCGTAGGGCCAAGTGAGATTGGAGTCATGTTTTGGCAGTCATTTTTCTGTGTGAGTGTGTGTGTATATACTGTATATCTGTGTGTGTGTGTGTGTGTGTGTGTGTGTGTCACCCTGTAACGGCACAGGCATCCTTGCACAAACACCCGACGCTGAGGCAAGACGCAGCCCCGTGACATGTTGACATGCCGGTCCTGACCTGACGAGCCCCTCCCATCAGACCCACACGGTGAGCATGTCTGCCCCCTACTGGCCACCCCCTGGGTATTACCAGTCCTCATCTGGAACCGGAGGAATCTTCAAAGGACAACAACGTTGCCACGGTGTTTCTGAATGCCACAGATTCATTCCCTAATATAGACATCGTCCTCTGACAGCTCCCCCGCGCGGTGAGGTTGCAGCCACTATTATCAATGCTCCTTATCGCTGCTGGAGTCATTTTCAACTCACTGATATTGTTTCCTGACAACAACAGCAACAACAACTAAATACATGGTGGACATGGTGTTTCATTTGAATTGTTGGGAGAATGTTACTTTGAGGAGACGTCTGTAGGCAAGACAGACAGGCAGACAGACAGGCAGGCAGGCAGGCAGACAGACAGACTAGGCAGACCGGCTTTCACAATTATGCAGACAGACAGATAGGCAGGCAGACAGGCAGGCAGGCAGACACACAGACAGACAGACAGGCAGGCAGGCAGGCAGGCAGACAGACAGACAGAGACACAGACAGGCAGACAGACTTTCACAGCATCTGCCGCGTACATTAAGCAGACTCTCTGATCCAGAGAGACTTATAATAAGAAGGTTGGCCTAATGTAAGTAGCACGCCTATGACATCACAATGGTCTCTCAATAGTTGAGTAGTACCATCACCCTGTGTGTGTGTGTGTGTGTGTGTGTGTGTGTGTGTGTGTGTCCGTCTAGCCGTCATCATGGAAGACGAGGGGGCGGTGATGAAAGTCAGCGTCATCATGGTTCACATGACCACCGGGAGGTCACATGGTCCATGGTGGAGGTGAAGAAGAAAGCTCCATTCATGACTCCCATAAACCCCCCCACCCCACCCCACCCCTCCCACCTCCCCCCCCCACCGCCCACAGCAGGGCTCAGAGGGTCCACAGGAAACAGGCTCAAATTCCTCCCTGACAAAGTTTATTATTGGAACAAGTCCGCTCCCAATCCACAGCACCCAGCCTTGTAGGAACATGGGGGTGATGCTTTAAGAACCCCCACCCCAACACCACCACACACACACACACACACAACCCACCCCCAACCCCACGACACCCACCAAATTATATTGCAAAACTGAGAATGGAACTGATTTCCTGGAATCAATTACTTGCTAAATACTTTCGTGGGGCGAATCCCCACATTTGCAACTAGAACATACAATATTCCATGTCAGCGTATTAGAATGAGCTAGCTTAAGTGGCGCATGTGTCCCTCTATTGCTGTGCTCACTGTGTGTGTGTGTGTGTGTGTGTGTACAGTGTGTGTCTGGGTGTGTGTGTGTGTGTGTGTGTGTGTGTGTGTGTAAAAGAAAGTTATGCCGCTGGTCCATGAATTGTGATTGTGTAGTAACTGCAACGTTACTACACAAGTGTCCCTGTATGGTTTTTTTTTCTATGTGGACATAAATAAATGGTTAAAATGTGTGTGTGTGTGTCCAGTGTGTGTGAGATGTGTGTGTGTGTGTGTGTGTGTGTCCAGTGTGTGTGAGATGTGTGTGTGTGTGTGTGTGTGTGTATGTGTGTGTGTGTGTGTGTAAATACAGAGGGGGTTGGTCGCTGGTCATGGCCCATGGCAACCGTGGGAACAGGAAGTCCGGGTTACCACGGATAAAAAACATAATAATCTTCAAGCTAAAATAATCTAATCTAATCTTTTCTTAAGGGGGTCTGTGTGCAGGGGTCTGGTGAAAGGATGCTCTGTGTGTGTGTGTGTGTGTGCGTGTGTGTGTGTCTCTCTTTCACTCACACACACACAAACACACACACAGAAACACACAAACACTCTCTCTCTCTCTCTCTCTCTAACTTCTATACCTCACTAGAGGGGATGTACACATCTTTTATACCATTCCATGCATTACAATGAGCCCCGTCCTCCTATTTCTACCTCCACCAGCCTCCCCTGGTGACTGTCGGATTCTACCTTACTACCACCTTAGCGCAGAGCGGGTAGGAGAACCTCAGATGAACACTACTGGAGGAGGTAGACAGGAGAGGCTGGTGGGGGTAGAAATCGGAGGACGGGCTCATTGTAATGCATGGAAGGGAATGAGGAATGGCATTCTCCCTCCGATGTCGGCCTCCAACAGCCTCCCTTGGCTTGGGGTGCAGGGAAAGAGAGAGGGGTAGAAAAGAGGAAGGCAAAACGCCTCTTTCTCAAGAAATGGTTTTGCATTCCAGCCCACACAGGAAATAGAACAAGTCAGCGAGAGAGATGGAGGGAGAGAGAAGGAGGGATGGAGGGTGTGTGTGTGTGTGTGTGTGTGTGCGTCTGGTCAGGAGTATGTGTTTGAGAAAGTGTGTGTATGTATGTGTGGACAGGAGTATGTGTTTGAGAGGGTGTGTGTGTGTGTGTGTGTGTGTGTGTGTGTGTGTGTGTGTGTATGTGTGTGTGTGTGTGTGTGTGTGTGTGTGTGTGTGTCTGGGCAGAAGTATGTGTTTGAGAAGGTGTGTCACTCCTACTCATTCACTCACTTACACACACACACTCTCTCTCTCTCTCACACACACACACACACACACACACACACACACACCCCTCCATCTCTCGCTCCCTCAATCTCTGTTTGTCCTGTCCACTAGAATTGTCATTTATTCAGTTACACCGCCAGGCGGCGCCATCCCTCCATTATCACGGTGTTAATTTAGGCCACACGGAGTCGCTCGTCTCCACGTCTTCCGTATTTTACCTGCAGTGGGACGTCTTCAAGTCTCAGCGAGTTGGGATTTATTCAAAATATCAATCGGAGAGAGCATGGATGTCGTAGATACCTGTGCGCAGGACAAGAGGGGTCTATAACCGCGCGTGCGTGTGTGTTTTAACGCGTGTGTACGTGAAATGCGCGGACGGTGAACAGCGGGCACTTCAAAACTTTTCCACGCTTTTGTTTTGGAAGTTGTTGTTTTTTCAATCGCGACTGCCGAAATAATTCACAATGGGTTGTTGCAGCAGCGCCGAGGTTAGTAGATAAGTTACTCATTTTAATACTTTGGTATTTAACGAATTAGACATTTGTTTTTCAGCGATCTGATGTTACTTAGTAGTCTATTGCAGTAAGGAGATTTGCATACATCGTTTTCCCCAAACGGTTTATTTTGGGAAAGGCTGCCAGCAGGGCGAGGCTGTCACAGTAAACAACGTTGAGTGGCCTGATCTGACTTCCGTATGAATGACTTGAATGGTTGTATGATCAGAACCAAACAGGGATTCGGTGTTACTGCACTTAACACATTGACCGCTTTTATGACCACTTATCGACTCGCCTTATTTCGTGTAGATCGGCGGTGAATTCATGCATTGTTTGTGTATCGTGTTTCAAAACCTTTTCTAGAGCAAGCGGGATTGGAAACCGCTGGAGGACAGAAGCTGCACGGACATCCCATGGCTGCTCATCTACTTATTGTTCGGTGTCGGAATGGTGAGTTTGAGTCAAGTCTCAGAAAGTTACCTTTACTTGACGCCTACTCTTCCGACGGTGGTCTTCTCCTGACCGGGATCAGCACGCTGCAACACCCCTTTCCTCTAGAGAGAAACACACACACTGGTTTCACTTAATTCATTAATTAATTAATTAATTAGCGCGCATCTGGATTCAGTTCTCGGCTGTGCGCCTCTAACTTTGGGTAGAGGGTTCCAACCGTTGAAGGCATCCAACTACGAAATACAATTGATCCATGACATGAGTGTGTAGCAGGGGAGGCTGATGGAGACTGTAGAAATCGGAGGACAGGCTCATTGCAATGCATGGGATGGAATGAGGAATGCAATCATACACACACAGTTCCTTATTCCATTACAAGGAGCTTGTCCCCCGATTTCCTACCTCCACTAGCCTCCACTTGTATGTAGGTTGTATGCAGACCTGTACAATACAATGTATGTTAAAGGGCCAATCTGGGATTCAAACAACAACAACAACAAAGTGGCCTACCCCCACTTTTTCTGGTAAACAGCTGAGGGGGTTGGAGAAATGTAACCACTCTCAAATTCATAAACAATGGATGCAAGGACCAACTGATCATTCATAAGATAAAAATGATAGTATTAACAATGTTTCCATACGATTGTTCATGTGTTCGATACCACTCCTCGTTCCATGCATTTACAATGCGCCCGTCCTACAATTTCTACCTCCGCCAGCCTCCCCTGGCTTGTATGTGTGGGTTCTCTCCAGGTAAAGCATTGTGACTCCTCCCCTCAGGTAAATCACTGACTCCTCTCCCTCTCTCCTAGTTGTGTATCTGCGGCTTCTCCATCGCCACGGGGGCGGCATCCCGCCTCATCTCTGGCTACGACAGCTACGGGAACACGTGCGGCCAGAAGAACACCAAGATCGAAGGCGTAGAACTCAGCGGGCGCGACCAAACGGACAGAAAGTAAGCATCGTAAAGCGTTGTGAAGGTGTTCTCTTAGGTGTGTTGGTGAAGGACGGTTAAACTGGAACTGAAGGGCTGAATATCGACCCTCTTCTTATTGCACCTCTGCGTGGTACTGTACTCTACATCTGGTTGTAGAAATTACCCACAAGCACCCAGGTGTCTGGACATGCTGCAGGAAGACGTGTCGTTACAACAATATAACAAAATCACCAGAAATTTAGTACATTGTCGTACATAACAAAATCACCAGAAATGCAGTACATTGATACATGAATTACTAGCTGTTTATAGAAATGTGGATTCACACAGTACATTGATTACTAGCTGTTTATAGAAATGTGGATTCAAACAATACAATGATTTGTAGCTGTTTGTAATGGCAGTGGTTTTCCACCCTCAGTACTGTGTTGTCCTTGTCCAGTGTCTGAACGAGACAATGGCTCATACTACTGGGTGGGCAGAGTGCCCAGGAGGGGGGAGAGAGGGGGGGGGGGGGCGACGACGAAGACATGTACATTTTTGGGCATTTAGCAGACGCCTTTATCCAATGCGACTTACAACAAATACATTTGTCTAAGTAAGTGAGTCGTCTATTCATCAGTCATCATAAGAAAAGTAAGCTATGCTAGGGCCAGGGGTCATTGGCAGTCATAATGTTAGAAGAAGGAAGAATTACTACTTACATTTTTTTTAAGAAGAAGAGAGGCGTTTTGGCTTCTGTTTAGACGGGGTGCCCTCTGGGTGCCTTCTAGGGGGGCGGGGGAGAGGCATTTTGGTTTCTGACGGGGAGGGAGGGGGGCAGTGGGAGAGAGGCTTCTTGGCTACACAGACAACATCTGTCTGTCTGTCCAGCCTCGTCCTACACCACAGATGATGCAGACTGCCCCACCCACTTGGGTGGAAACAATCCTCTGATGTTATGATACTAAATCTGTGTAATCTTTTTAGAGACTGAGGGCCGGTTTCACAGACAAGGCTTTAGCCTAGTCCTGGACTAAATCACATTTTCAATGTAAAATCTCTGTTGAAGATGCTTTTTAGTCCAGGACTAGTCTTGTCTGTGAAATCAACCCTGAAAGTTGTCGTAGTTAGAGTAACAGCTTTACTAATACACACAGCGCAACGTCTGTGTCTTGAAAAGTTTTTTAGGGCACTTTATTGGGATTGATAGGAAGGATGGGTGAGAGAGAGTTGGGACAACATTCAAGATATGTCGATGGCCGGAATCGAATCACAGACCGTGCGATGATATGGCATATGCCTTAGTGTGCTAGGCTACTTACATGCTCCAGGTGTCTTGATTCTTATCTGTGTGGGTCAGGGGGAGGATGGTGGAGGTAGACATCAGAGGACGGGCTCATTGTAATGCATGTTTGATACCATTCCTCAATCCGTCCATTTCTACCTCCGCCAGGCAGCCTTCCCTGGTGTGGTAGTCATTGAAGAGTAGAGTAGTTTACCATACAGGCGTCAACTGTGTTTGACTGAAGAAGTCCTCTTAAGAGAAAGATCACAGATTAAACTTGATCATTTCTTTAAATGAGCAGCATTGTAAACGGTAAACGGACTGCACTTATATAGCGCCTTTATCCAAAGCGCTTTACAACGGCCTCTCATTCACCCATTCACACACACATTCACACACCAATGGTGGCAAGCTACCATGCAAGGCGCCGGCCCGCTCACTGGGAGCAATTTGGGGTTCAGTATCTTGCCCAAGGACACTTCGACATGTGGCCAGCCGGGCCTCGAACCACCGATCTGCCAACCTTGTGATCGTTAGACGGTGGCTCTACCTACTGCGCTGCAGCCGCCCCCATTGTAACTTCTCTTCTTAGTCGGGCGCTGCAGAGGTAATGAAGGTTCAGTGTTTCAATCATTGTGTGTGGTCTTCTCTAATGTGCTGATGTATCTCATGTTAGGCTGCCATTGGGGTCTACAGAGGTGCTCTGATCTAATGTTTTCTTCTTCCTCCTCCTCCCCTCCTGCTTCCCCCCCTGTCCTCTCCCCTCTTCCCCCAGGTTTGTGTTCTTCCTGGACCCCTGTAACATTGACCTGCTGAAGATGAAGATCAAGTCCATGGCTCTGTGTGTGTCCAAGTGCCCCGACGTAGAGATGACTACCTACGCAGACGTCAAGAAGTTCGCACTGGCCAACGGTGAGACTGCCTTCCGCTTCCTTTCTCTTCTTCCTCACTGGCCAACGGTGAGACTGCCTTCCTTTATCTTCTTCCTCATTGGCCAACGGTCCTTCCTCTTCCTGTTACTCTTCCTCTTCCTCCTCACTGGCCAACGGTGAGAGAGCTTCCCTTAACATCTTGCTTTTACTGACCGACAGAGCGCTCCAAACCTGTCCTTTTACTGTTCCACTGTTAAAACTGACAGTTTGTCGATCAATCATAGAATCTTCTCCCTCTATCCCCTCTCATCCCCCTCCAGGTTCTGAGTTGTGTTCCTATGAGATCTCTCCTACCAGATATACCAGTTCTTCAGACAGATTTACCAAATGCCCCAAACTTCCTGTGCCACCAAGGTAAACACACACACACACACACTAACTCACTCCCAGTGCCACCAAGGTAGACAACTACACACACATACTCACACCATCCCCTCTATCTCCCCCTCTCTGTCTCTCCCCAGTAAGTCTCTCCCAGTGTTCCACCGCTGTGCTCCGGTGGACCTGTCCTGCTACGTGGTGTTTGCCCAGGCTCTGGTCTCCTTCGTCAGTGACAACAGCCTCCTCCACAGGGTCATCGCCGGGGTCATGGCCAGCAAGGAAATCATCTTGGGCCTCTGTCTATTGGCTCTGGGTAGGCCCTGGGGAATGGGTACACACACACAAACACACACATAATATAAACAGACACACACAAACAAAGAAACAAAGAGTCGAGAAATAACAGGAAATGTCTCAGTTAGTGTTCCTCCCTCTCTCTCCTCCAGTCCTCTCCATGGTGTTGATGGTAGTGATCCGTTACATCTCAACAGTCCTGGTGTGGATCCTCTCTGTCCTGGTGATCGTGGGCTCTATAGGTGAGCATCACCGTCATCATCCTCAGCATCATCACCTTTAGAAACACCATCCTCATCCTGTAGATTTTTGTCAATGTTTTTTGGAGTAAAATACCCCAATATGGAATATTGATGACAACTTGTCTCACACACACACACACACATTGTGTTCCAGGCGGGACGGGAGTCCTCTGGTGGCTCTACGCGGACCACAGGAAGGGCCTGGCCGTAGCTGCGGCAACGCCAACACCCCAACAGGAAGTGGCTTCAGACAACGTCCAGGCCCTGCTGGTGTACGCCATCATAGCTACAGTCTTAACGGTACGAGAGTGTGTGTGTGTGTGTGTGTGTGTGCGTGTGCGTGCGTGCGTGCGTGTGCGTGCGTGTGCGCGTGCGCGCGCGTGCTATGGAACTATACAAACATCATGTTCCTGCTTGAAAAGCCACGCATTCCCCCCACAGTCATACCCTGGACTAATTGTTTGCCACCTTGACCACTATGTAAACATGCAGAGCAAATGGAGCTGATATTTAGTAATGATTGAGTAACTGTCTTTGATGGCAAGAGAACCTAAAGTAAAAACACTATCTGTATTCTTTTGTGCATTTTGATGAGTAAAAAAATTAAATAAAATGGCGGCCTTTTTGTTCACCAATCCTGTGGACAGAACCCTGGTGTTGAACCTTTGTTTCTGGTCCCCAGGTGATCCTGCTGTTGCTGATGTTCTTCATGCGTAAACGCGTGGCGCTGACCATCGCGCTGTTCCACGTGGCCGGGAAGGTGTTCATCCATCTGCCCCTGCTGACGCTGCAGCCCGTATGGACCTTCCTCGCCCTCATGCTGTTCTGGGTCTACTGGATCTCCACGCTGCTCTTCCTGGGAACCGCAGGTCAGAGGTCAGGGGGTCAGGAGGTCAGGGGAGTTCCAGGTTCAATACAGTAGAAGACCAGGCAGCATTTTCTAAACAGTGTTTGAGTCTGGTTGTGATGTTTTGGCCGTGGAAGCAGCCTGTGGTCTGAGCAGCATGACTCTGAGCCCACTCCTATCAGGAGGCCTGGGTCAGTCTGGTGCTGCGGGGTCTGGCTGGCTGGCTGCCTTCCAGCCTGCCTCTGTCTGCCTGTCTGTCTATCTGCCTTCCAGCCTGCCTCTGTCTGCCTGTCTGTCTGTCTATCTGCCTTCCAGCCTGCCTGTTTGCCTGTCTGTCTATCTGCCTTCCAGCCTGCCTGTTTGCCTGCCTGTCTATCTGCCTTCCAGCCTGCCTCTGTCTGCCTGTCTGTCTATCTGCCTTCCAGCCTGCCTCTGTCTGCCTGTCTGTCTATCTGCCTTCCAGTCTGCCTGTTTGCCTGTCTGTCTATCTGCCTTCCAGCCTGCCTGTTTGCCTGCCTGTCTGTCTGTTCCACAGAGGGGTTCTAAATTGCACAAAAGTAGTAGTAGTTCTCCTTCAGGGATACGCTGGTTTTAGAACCTTGTTTATCTGGTTTACCTTGTTTAACACGTCACCTTGTTCCTGGTTTCACCAGCTGCCATCACATAATGATCTAACACCAAATCAAAGACTCCCAAAAAGCAAGCCAAGTAAAAAAATAAAATAAAATAAAAATCACAGACAGGATAAAAACATAGGGCACAGTGACAAGGACCAACTCCCTGGGAGGGAGGAAGAAACCTTGAGTGGAACCAGACTCCAGGGGAGGGGATCCAACCTCCTCTGGCTGAACAGGCGTTGGGTTGTTATCACTGTAGTTTCTGTCCCTGACATGCCTGACTGATGATGATGGTGGGTGCGCCCCCTGCAGGCAGCCCGGTGAAGAACGAGGACACAGGCCTGGTGGAGTTCCGTATGTCCGGGCCGCTCCAGTACATGGTCTGGTACCACGCCGTGGGCCTCATCTGGGTCAGCCAGTTCATCCTGGCCTGCCAGCAGATGACCATCGCCGGGGCCGTGGTCACCTACTACTTCACCAGGTGAGCCCAGCAGAACAGGGCGGTTCTGACCGTCTCGGACAGACACAGACACTCGACCAAGGTCTGGAGCCTTTTCTTAATGGTCAGGAACACGACTCCTCTCGTCTTCTCCTCCATCCTCTGCTCTCATCCTCTCCTCAGTCCTCTCCTCATCTTCCACTCTCATCCTCTCCTCAGTCCTCCACTCGCGTCCTACTGACAATGCATTGGAGGAGACGGTCTAGGTTCCTCCCCTTTTAGATTAGATAAAATTCGATTAGATTCAACTTTATTGTCATCGCAGAGTACAAGTACAATACAACGAAATGCAGTTTGGTATCCAACCAGAAGTGCAAATAGTGATATAAGGACATGATATAAATAGAACAAGAGGTAGTGATATTTAACTATGTAATATACATTATGTGCAGAGGTAGTATTGTAAACATCAGTTTAGAGGTATATAGAGTTATGAGCAATATGCAGCTATGTACAGTGAGGTAGTTTATGTACAGTATCTAATGTGCAGAAGTATAAAAGAAGCTATGTCAGGAGACATGTGCAATGTGCAATATACAAAGGTATATATATATATGCGCAATATCTTTTGAGGACAACACAAGCAGAGGATGCAGGATATTGAGAGAAGGCTAGTCTTGGACAGTCCAGTCTGGATGTGTATGACAGCAGTGCCCTCTGGTGGACAGATGTGGTATTGTGACGTGTCTGTGGTCATGTTAACACTGTGATCCTCATACCTGGTCTTGGATATGACTTGTCCGCTACACTACCCCTTTTCTTTTTTGTTTTCTTTCTTTTTTTCCCCCTCCTTTCCTTTCTTGTTCTGTATTGTCATTGTTATGTGTTGTTAAAAGCAATACAAAATCAATCACAAAAAAGAAAACCTGGTCTTGGAGAGTTGCAGTGGGTCCAGGTTTTCGTCCCAGGCTAATTCCATCACTATCGCACCTGATTGAACTCATCAACTGGTCTTAAAAAAACTTGATTAGCTGAATCATTAGCATGATGGCAGATTTGAATTGGTCCTGCTGTGTGAGGTTTACTGTGTGAACTTTGCTGACCTGGGTCGAAATAGTATTTACATCTTCACAAATACTTTTGAGTGTTTGCTTGGGCCTGTCTGAGTGTCAGATAGTGGGGGGTGGGGATTTACCATTTTGAGATGCGTCCATGACAGGCAAACTCAATCAAGCACAGCAAAGTATTTGGAATGATGTCTAATGCATGAACCCAGGTCTGGAAGTGTGTCACATCCCATATCCATATACTGTACATTCCTCATCCCCAACCCCCCCCAGGAATAAGTCCCAGCTCCCGGTGACCCCCATCCTGTCCTCTGTGATGCGTCTTATTCGCTATCACCTGGGAACGGTTGCTAAGGGCTCCTTCATCATCACGCTGGTGGAGATACCACGCCTCATCCTCACCTACATCCACACCCAGCTGAAAGGAAAGGTAGGGCCTACATCATCATCATCGTCATCATCCTCACCTACAGCCACACCTAGCTGAAAGGAGTGTGTGTGCGTGCGTGATCTTAGGAGAAAGGCTGTACGACGGCTGTTGTGTGTTTCTGACCCTAGGAGAATGCCTGTGCCCGCTGTATGCTGAAAACCTGTATCTGCTGCCTGTGGTGCCTTCAGAAGTGTCTAACCTTCTTGAACCAGGTGAGATTAACCTGAACCAGGTGAGCAACAGTAACAGAACACTCTCTAGTCTTATGGAGCCCTGAAATGGTCCTGTTGTGACAGTGTTGGAGGCTGGTGGAGGTATAAATCGGAGGACAGGCTCATTGTAACGCATGGAACAGAATAAGTATCAAACACACTTGTGAACATCACTAATAAGGCTCCCAGCCCAGGGCTTAAAGTTCTCCGGCACGGTGCCGGATTTCCGGCGCGGGGGGATTTTGAGCAATAAAATAAAATAAAATCACATGCTATTTGTTTACATCGTAATTTAAAGAGTCATCTTCAGCAAAGAGTCAGTTCCGCCTACCAATGGTATCACATTGCTCAAGCCAACCAACGACTTCTAGCCAATCGGAGGCAGAGTAGTGGGGCGGGCCTTAAGAAGGGCATCTTCAATGGCCGACCGTGTTTGCGAGCAAAAGATCCGAGTGTGCGCGTTTATAGCTGAACATGATCTGTCTTTCACAATGGCTCAGCCACTGGTCGATTTGTGCAAGAAGCTATCAGAAGACAAAAATGCACTGACAAAGCTGTCCGTTTCCAATCAGCACGCCAGCTATTTAAACACACATGGCCTTTGTCCCGGAATTGAAAAAACGGCTGTGTGAAAAGCTTAAAAAAGCAACGTTTTCAATTAATATCGACGAAGCTACTAATCTTAACATGGACAAAATCCTCAATGTCCTTGTTCGATTTTTTTATGATGATCTGGCCAAAGTAACAACACAACACCTAGTCAGCAGGAAAGTAAACATCGCCAACTCATCAGCCCTCATGCAGGAGCTCAAAAGATATCCTGGAGTCCAATGGTCTTGACTGGTCACTAGTCATCAGTATTTTAATTGATGTAGATCTATTGATCTATTGTTATAGTGATAGTGGCTTAATAAGTGATGCAATCAGTTTGGCCTTAAGTGATTTAATCAGTTTGTTCTTTTAAAGACATCAAAATATATTATTTTATTTTGTATTGAGTATAAAACAGTATTAATGCATTTAAACATTGAGACAAGAAGCTGTCTTCTGTACCCGCTCTCCCAATATCTCAAACTGTGACCCCCCTCCCCAAGAAAAAGTTTCAGGCACAGGATTTTTTCCCACTTTAAGCCCTGCCAGCCACACCAAGCTCCATACCTGACCCTGTCTGCTTGTCCTGCCACAGAACGCGTACGCGGCCACAGCCATCAACAGCACCAATTTCTGCACGTCGGCGCGCGACGCCTTCGCCATCCTGGTGGAGAACGCCCTCAGAGTGGCGGCCATCAACACTGTGGGCGACTTCGTCCTCTTCCTGGGGAAGGTACGGTTTCCATCGCGACTACAGCAGTTTTAACAGTTGCTATCACGACTATAGACACTTACCGGTGACGAGCTAGAGATTACAGACGTTGAGGACCAGTCTTAAGTCTAGTCCTGGACTAAATCACACTTTCAATGTAAAATCTGCACTGAAGATGCTTTTTTTTCTGTCCAGGATTAGGCTTAAGCCGTGTCTGTGAAACCGGCCCATTGTCTTGACTAATACAATTATGTCCGTCCTTCACCATTTCTCTACATCCTGTCTGTTTCTCTCCCTCCCTCCCTCCACGCCTGCCTGTGTGTGTCGGCGTGCAGGTCCTGATCGTGGCGTGCACAGCGATGGCGGGCGTGCTGGCCCTGAACTACCAGCGTGACTACACGGTGTGGGTGGTCCCCCTCCTCCTGGTGTGTCTGTTCTCCTTCCTGGTGGCCCACTGCTTCCTGTCCGTCTACGAGATCGTGGTGGACGTCCTGTTCCTCTGCTTCGCCGTCGACAGCAAATACAACGACGGCAGCCCCGGAAAAGAGTTTTACATGGACAAGGCCCTGATGGTGTGTGTGTGTGTGTTACATACACAGCTTGACAGGAGGACAGGTCAGGTCAGTCTGTTCAGATATCTGTTACTGCCAAACACAAACATCTCTCTCTCTCTCTCTCTTTAGGAGTTTGTGGATAAGAGTAATCGGATGGCAGGTCGGGACAAGGGAGACAGTGGAGAGATGAAGCCAATGGTAGGTGAACAGGACTGCGGAGGGTGGGGTTGGCATTGATGTTGAGGAAGATTATGATGATGATGATGACTACTGTATATCAAAACGTCTTTCTTTCTTTTGGTTCTAGACTCGTGGAGGGACTTTAGCTTGACCAGCAGAGGACAACTGGTTCCTGCCGATGTGTGATCTACTTCCTGTCATCTCATCTACTTCCTGGCTTGCACTCCTCGGAATGCTAGTCATGTGACTGATCCACACCTACACATGTTAACAGACAGATTTTAATAACATTTTTTTTATTTTTTTTTACTACTTTTAATATAGGAGGAAAAAAAAGACCCCTTTTTGTAGTTTGGTGTTACTTGAACAGAGTTACTGTTTGTGTTGTTTAGTGTGGTGTGGTGGAAGGATTAGGATATTCAGACACAGGGGCCGGTTACACAGACAACGCTTAAGCCTAGTCCTGGACTAAATCACGCTTTTAATATAAAATCTGCTTTTTGTATGCTATAAAAGATGCTTTTTAGTCTAGGATTAGGCTTAAGCCTTGTCTGTGAAACGGGCCCATTAGATTTTAACCACTGCTTCTGTATTCCAGTTTTAATCATTAAAATGTTGCCAAATATTTGTAATTATAATAAACTGGTATATCTGTTGCGATTCGGCAGTGGAATTGGACGCAGGGAGGGAGAGGAATTGTTTTGTATGATTTTAATTAGAAGGGAAGTGGTGGAGGGCGCAATGGGAGGGCACAACGAGGATGGTCTAAAATATGTTTCTGTTGTGGTAATATTTATTATCCCTGGATTCCACTCACTGCTGTTGTTCTGACACATTTCACTGTTTTTATTTGTTATTGTACAGAACATTAAACTGGAGCTCCCCTCTATGAAATGGTGTTGGAGAGTTATTTTGACTCTGGGCTCTTAACTTTACAAACAGGCTAGCCACATCAAGTAAGGGATTATGGTAAGGTAACCTTACCAAGGTGAGGTTGTAGGGCAACGTAAGGGTTTAGGGTAGGGTCGTCCGAAGGATCTTACTGAGTGTCTAGATATAGAGCTAGGCTATCACCTTGGAAACCATAGAACAGCAGTCAGCCCAACATTCCAAAATGTGATCAACTTTATTAGCATTTTTATTTTAACCATGAATGCAGAAAAATAACAAACTAAACTAAAACAACTGTTATTTTCAACATTATTGACGGCTATCTTGGCACCAAGGCTTCCATGACACCATTTTGTTAAGACTCCAGATGTTCCCCTCCCCACATCCTAGTTTACTCATGCGTCAACGCGCTGCGAGCGACAGGCTGTCCTGATGTGACCCATCAGCCGGCACAGCAAGACAACATCACTGGGGATGGAACGACGCACTGCACGCCTCTGAAACAGAGACAGGGTGTTCGTTAACGCGCTTCACAGCCGAGGCGCAAGCAGAGCCTTTTTTTTACGGACGCAGCTGATTAGGACCCCTGAGATCTGTTTTTACGCTCATTCGAGATATTAGGATGCCGTCTCAGGTGAGCAGGTGGGTTTTCAGGTGCTCCTTGAGCTGTGGTATGGTGGGCAGCTCCTTCGGACACACGTTACAGGTCAGAGGTCGTTTCAACAGCTCGCTGGTCCCTTCCGGCACCGTCACCCTCCCGTCCTTCTCCAACATCGCGATCACCTCTGGAGACGGAGCAGAAAAAAAACATAAGAATAAGACGCAACACAATAATCTGATGAAACACCACGTTCTAACATGCACACACGGCCTCCGTTCCTCTCCTGGGAGAGGCGTGGTCATGGAGACACTAGCTACTAGCCTCCCTTTCCTCTCCTGGGACAGGCGTGGTCATGGAGACACTAGTTACTAGCCTCCCTTTCCTCTTACCTTCAGACTCCATGAAGTAGGCCGTGGTGAAGGAGTTCCAGTGTTTCTTGTTCTTCAGACACGGTGAGTCAAAGTCCTGGCTGATCACGTGGAGGTGGACATGGCTGCAGAACAACATCAACATGTCAACACCAACACACGTCAACAACAGCATCAACATGTCAACATCAACATATTACATTTTTACATTTAAATCTTTGGCATTTAGCAGACGCCTTATTCCAAAGCGACTTACAATCAATACATTTGAATACTAAGCATGTGAATCATCAGTCCACCATTCGTTGCAGGAAGAGTAATCTAGCTCGGGCCCGGGGCCATTGATAGAAGGAAAAACCTTCTCCCTATCACCTTCTTCTAAAACTTTTTTTTTTTTTTTTTTTTTTTTGAGAAACTGAGAAACAGTACCAGGGGGCAATAGAAGTTCTTAGGGACACAGTAGAGGGGAAAGCGGGTGTCTTTAGGAGACGTAGTGGTGAGGGTCAGAAGATGTCTCAACACCAACACACGTCAACACACACTAACATCACCCACAGCAACACTAACATAACAACATCAACACCAACATAACAACATCAACACCAACATAACAACATCAACATGTCAACACCGACACAAACATGTAGCCCTCCCCTTACCTCATACTGGGTATGGCATGGTAGCCCATGCGGAAGCGCAGGCTGCTGGCCCCAGGGCACTGCTGCACCGTGCGTGCTGCTGTCTGCTGCATGTGTGTGAGCAGGCTGCAGTGCTGTTGCCCCAGGGCCCGGAGGCTGGGGATGGACTCCCAGGGCAGAACCAGCCAGTGGTACCGGGCCTTGGGGTACTTATCCCGGATCACCACCACACGCTCGTCCTTGTACACCTGCAGCCCCACCGCCGACCACAACACGAGGGGATGGAAACGTTATTCTGGGTTTCATTTAATCCCTTAAAATACCTCGATCACAAACTGCAGTACAAACATGGTAACAATGTCCCTGCATAATCAGACTTGGAAGACTTGAGGTGGCATTAGACCAAAAAACATCAAGTACCAATTGTCTGCGAAGAAGTTCACTAAGATGCTGCCCTAAACAGGTTAGGTCTCCTTCAAAAAAGACATAATTCTATTTCAAGGGACTTCCTAGTTAACTTATTTAGTGCTGAGAGTGAATGAAGTCACCCAAATTGTCAACATTCCAGAGTGTCAAGGGTGACTTTATTCCAACTCCGGAATGTTTTGGGAAACAAAAATAAGTTACTTTATTTAGGTGTTCTCATCAGTGAAATGAAGCCATACATTCCTGGCATAGTGTGCCGGTGTTTTAAACATATCTTATACTCTCTCTGATATTGTCTACATGTATGCAAACAATGTTGTCGAGCTATATTGAGAATCCATGTTTACAACAGCAGACCTGCATGTTAGGGTCTAGCATGGAAGACTTCAGTCCTTGGCTCCAATGTGCTGTTGTTCCCTACAGAGGGAGAGAGGGAGGGGGAGATAGAGAGAGAGAGAAATGTCAGTAAACACAATATGATGTCACTGCTTACTGGAGCTAGCATGTGAAAAAAAACATGAAGATTCTCTCTCTCACACACACACACACACGCACACACACACACACACACACACACACACACACACACACACACACACACACTAACCACTTTCTCAGTAGGAGGTGGTGTGTTTCTGGTCGACCCTCCAGGCTGGTGTGGTGGCTTGTCCATCTTTGCCTCTCGGTGGGCCTTCACCCCGGGGGCCTCCCTGCGGTGCTCTCCCCCCTCCTGGTCCTGGTCCCTGGGTCTCTTGAGGCCCCTGGTGTCCCCAGGCTTGGTCCCCTGGGTGGGGTTGGGGGCCTGCTGGAAGCGTACGGTGTAGGGGTACAGCTGGTTGACGATGTGGAGCACCTGACCGGTCCTCAGCTGCATTCGGTTGCCCACACCCACGACCTGCCCGGCAACACTGGTGGGGTTCACACCCAGCTGCCACCACACACAGAACACACAGAACACACACACGGTTAAACTCTCTACTACCACATACACGGTTAAACTCCCAACTCAATACCCCCCCCCCCCCACACACACACACACACACACACACACACAGTTAAACTCCCAACTAGGCCTACTATACATATACACACACACACACACACACACACAGTTAAACTATGCGGCATGCTTACCTGTTTTACGTGAATGTATTCTTTCTCGCAGTCTGCCTTAAGTTCGACTGACAAAGAAAGGAGATATGTATCTTTTTCAGAAATGTGCGGTGCATTGGGAACATTAAACAAATGAAATAGGCTAGGTGATCATTATCTATTTATAACATCTGACGAAATTACCCTGGTCCCTGGAACACTTCTTGTCTTTAATGACCGTGTCAGGTCCCCGACCCAGGACCCGGGTCTGGAGGTGCGGGAGTCGGATGGGCTTGTGACGTCCGTCTGCGCTGCTGAGCCAACAGTGTTTAGACATGATGATGTCCCCTCTGTTGTGTTCAACAACAAAACACGGTTGTGTTCAAAGTTGGAACGATTGAGGAAATGCACGAGTTTAAATATTTTTTTTAAAGAGACCAAAAGATCACACAACCTAGATCATGCACACAAGTACAGCATGCGTTTCAAATCACCGCAACAGAGTTTGTATCGAGACCATGTGTTGTTACAACGACGACAAAGGCTTGCACACAAATCACAAATGCAGCCCGCTAGCAATGAGTTCGACCATCATTGATGATGTGATGTTTTGATATAATACCAACTAAATCGAATAGGGTAATCTAGTAGTAAATTACCGGTAGCAGAAATGCTGGATACATGTAGGATGCGTGGAACCAGAAGTATTAAGTATGGTGTCCGAGAAGGGACAAAAAGCTAGAATAACAGGAGAATTATAATTCGTATAGCCTGTTGCAGTGTATAGGGGGGGCTATTGTGTTTTTACAGACCTAAATCACGTTTTGTATTCGTATGTAGGCTAAATAGACCTACATTACTCTGATACCTCCTTATAATAAAGTCTCGGCTACCGCGCTTTGGAAACGATGACGTCAGAAGCGGACACTTCATCGCCTTTCCCTGCAGCAGACATTCTCGCCGGGCGCGGTGGCGCGTGCCTGTAATCCAAGTCACCGGGAGGCTGAGGTTGGCGGATCGAATGAGCTGAGGAGCTCTGGGCTGTAGCGGCCCATGTCGAACGGGTGTCCACACTAAGTTCGGTATCGATATGGTGCTCCTGGGGGAGCCCGGGACTACCAGGTCGTCTAAGGAGGGGTGCACCGGCCCAGGTCGGAAACGAAGCAGGTCAAAGCCCCCGTGCCGTCCAGTAGTGGGATAGCGCCTGTGAGTGGACGCTGCAGTGCAGCCTTGACAATAGATCGGAACCCAATCTTTTCTATTCTCAATGTTTTTCCCATACATTATATGTATGTTTGATTTTACATGTTCATATGAATGAATGAATGAAAATGAATGAATGAATAAATTTGAATAAAGTCAATTCATTCATTCATTCATATATATAATAAAAAAGGACATTGTTTCTCCACAGTTACTGACCAGTGCATGTTTGTGCTGTTTCTGTGGAGTAAATGTGTGTGCGTGTATGTGCGTGTGTCCGTCCATATTTGTCTGTTGTGGGGGGGTTCTTCTTTTAGTTCTACACTCCAAAAGAGTTTGGTTTTGAAATCAAACAATTACTATGAGACACCCAGCGTAGCCTATAGCCTATAAATTATATTAATTGATCAATTATATTATAGGCTATATGAATAACTGAAAGAATGTAGTCCAGAAGAACAGGAAGTCTGTAGGCTATGTCTGCTGTAAACAATAGTCCTGAGGTGAGGTAGGCTAGTAGTATCTCTGTACGGGGGGGCACTAGTGGGTGTTTCTGCCCCTGCGGAGGACAGCTGATCGGACCGGCCTGTTCTTGGGCGAGTAGCTGGTCCTGGAGGGTGACGCGATGGCTGGGCGGGAGGGGGTGGAGGAGGTGATGTTGAAGGGACAAAAAGCTATAGAATAACAGGAGAATTATAGTTCTATAGCCTGTTGCAGTGTATAGGGGAGGCTATTGTGTTTTTACAGACCTGAAACACGTCTACATAGACCTACATTATTCTGATAGGTTCAAATTAAGAACCCCCCCCCCCACACACACACACACACACCTCACTTTTCTACGAAATGTAACATAGTTCTTCTGATATTTATACTGGACACGTTTTTTGTTTTTTTTTTCAAACCACTGGGTTATAGAAACGCTATTCATTATTTCAAAAAACTATTCCTGTTAAAAATGTAGCCGGTCCGCTTCAGATCCCCACTAATGTGTTGCTCCTTCTTATAATGAAGCCTCGGCTACCGCGCTTTGGAAACGATGACGTCAGAAGCGGACACTTCATCGCCTTTCCCTGCAGCAGACATTCTCGCCGGGCGCAGTGGCGCGTGCCTGTAATCCAAGTCACCGGGAGGCTGAGGTTGGCGGATCGAATGAGCTGAGGAGCTCTGGGCTGTAGCGGCCCATGTCGAACGGGTGTCCGCACTAAGTTCGGTATCGATATGGTGCTCCTGGGGGAGCCCAGGACTACCAGGTCGTCTAAGGAGGGGTGCACCGGCCCAGGTCGGAAACGAAGCAGGTCAAAGCCCCCGTGCCGTCCAGTAGTGGGATAGCGCCTGTGAGTGGACGCTGCAGTGCAGCCTTGACAATAGATCGGAACCCAATCTTTTCTATTCTCAATGTTTTTCCCATACATTATATGTATGTTTGATTTTACATGTTCATATGAATGAATGAATGAAAATGAATGAATGAATAAATTTGAATAAAGTCAATTCATTCATTCATTCATATATATAATAAAAAAGGACATTGTTTCTCCACAGTTACTGACCAGTCCATGTTTGTGCTGTTTCTGTGGAGTAAATGTGTGTGCGTGTATGTGCGTGTGTCCGTCCATATTTGTCTGTTGTGGGGGGGTTCTTCTTTTAGTTCTACACTCCAAAAGAGTTTGGTTTTGAAATCAAACAATTACTATGAGACACCCAGCGTAGCCTATAGCCTATAAATTATATTAATTGATCAATTATATTATAGGCTATATGAATAACTGAAAGAATGTAGTCCAGAAGAACAGGAAGTCTGTATAGGCTATGTCTGCTGTAAACAATAGTCCTGAGGTGAGGTAGGCTAGTAGTATCTCTGTACGGGGGGGCACTAGTGGGTGTTTCTGCCCCTGCGGAGGACAGCTGATCGGACCGGCCTGTTCTTGGGCGAGTAGCTGGTCCTGGAGGGTGACGCGATGGCTGGGCGGGAGGGGGTGGAGGAGGTGATGTTGAAGGGACAAAAAGCTATAGAATAACAGGAGAATTATAGTTCTATAGCCTGTTGCAGTGTATAGGGGAGGCTATTGTGTTTTTACAGACCTGAAACACGTCTACATAGACCTACATTATTCTGATAGGTTCAAATTAAGAACCCCCCCCCCCACACACACACACACACACCTCACTTTTCTACGAAATGTAACATAGTTCTTCTGATATTTATACTGGACACGTTTTTTGTTTTTTTTTTTCAAACCACTGGGTTATAGAAACGCTATTCATTATTTCAAAAAACTATTCCTGTTAAAAATGTAGCCGGTCCGCTTCAGATCCCCACTAATGTGTTGCTCCTTCTTATAATGAAGCCTCGGCTACCGCGCTTTGGAAACGATGACGTCAGAAGCGGACACTTCATCGCCTTTCCCTGCAGCAGACATTCTCGCCGGGCGCAGTGGCGCGTGCCTGTAATCCAAGTCACCGGGAGGCTGAGGTTGGCGGATCGAATGAGCTGAGGAGCTCTGGGCTGTAGCGGCCCATGTCGAACGGGTGTCCGCACTAAGTTCGGTATCGATATGGTGCTCCTGGGGGAGCCCAGGACTACCAGGTCGTCTAAGGAGGGGTGCACCGGCCCAGGTCGGAAACGAAGCAGGTCAAAGCCCCCGTGCCGTCCAGTAGTGGGATAGCGCCTGTGAGTGGACGCTGCAGTGCAGCCTTGACAATAGATCGGAACCCAATCTTTTCTATTCTCAATGTTTTTCCCATACATTATATGTATGTTTGATTTTACATGTTCATATATATATAATAAAAAAGGACATTGTTTCTCCACAGTTACTGACCAGTCCGTGTTTGTGCTGTTTCTGTGGAGTAAATGTGTGTGCGTGTATGTGCGTGTGTCCGTCCATATTTGTCTGTTGTGGGGGGGGGGGGGGGGGGTTCTTCTTTTGGTTCTACACTCCAAAAGAGTTTGGTTTTGAAATCAAACAATTACTATGAGACACCCAGCGTAGCCTATAGCCTATACATTATATTAATTGATCAATTATATTATAGGCTATATGAATAACTGAAAGAATGTAGTCCAGAAGAACAGGAAGTCTGTAGGCTATGTCTGCTGTAAACAATAGTCCTGAGGTGAGGTAGGCTAGTATCTCTGTACGGGGGGGCACTAGTGGGTGGTTCTGCCCCTGCGGAGGACAGCTGATCGGACCGGCCTGTTCTTGGGCGAGTAGCTGGTCCTGGAGGGTGACGCGGTGGCTGGGCGGGAGGGGGTGGAGGAGGTGATGTTGAAGGGACAAAAAGCTATAGAATAACAGGAGAATTATAGTTCTATAGCCTGTTGCAGTGTATAGGGGAGGCTATTGTGTTTTTACAGACCTGAAACACGTCTACATAGACCTACATTATTCTGATAGGTTCAAATTAAGAACCCCCCCCACCTCACTTTTCTACGAAATGTAACATAGTTCTTCTGATATTTATACTGGACACGTTTTTAGTTTTTTTCAAACCACTGGGTTCTAGAAAAGCTATTCATCATTTCAAAAAACTATTCCTGTTAAAAATGTAGCCCGTCCGCTTCAGATCCCCACTAATGTGTTGCTCCTTCTTATAATAAAGCCTCGGCTACCGCGCTTTTGAAACGATGACGTCAGAGGCGGACACTTCATCGCATTTCCCTGCAGCAGACATTCTCGCCGGGCGCGGTGGCGCGTGCCTGTAATCCAAGTCACCGGGAGGCTGAGGTTGGCGGATCGAATGAGCTGAGGAGCTCTGGGCTGTAGCGGCCCATGTCGAACGGGTGTCCACACTAAGTTCGGTATCGATATGGTGCTCCTGGGGGAGCCCGGAACTACCAGGTCGTCTAAGGAGGGGTGCACCGGCCCAGGTCGGAAACGAAGCAGGTCAAAGCCCCCGTGCCGTCCAGTAGTGGGATAGCGCCTGTGAGTGGACGCTGCAGTGCAGCCTTGACAATAGATCGGAACCCAATCTTTTCTATTCTCAATGTTTTTCCCATACATTATATATCATGTATGTTTGATTTTACATGTTCATATTTATAATAAAAAATGACATTGTTTCTCCACAGTTACTGACCAGTCTGTGTTTGTGTTGTTTCTGTAGAGTAAATGTGTGTGCGTGTATCCGTCCATATTTGTCTGTTGGGGGGGGGGGGGGTTCTTCTTTTGGTTCTACACTCCAAAAGAGTTTGGATTTGAAATCAAACAATTACTATGAGACACCCAGCGTAGCCTATAGCCTATAAATTATATTAATTGATCAATTATATTATGTAGGCTATATGAATAACTGAAAGAATGTAGTCCAGAAGAACAGGAAGTCTGTAGGCTATGTCTGCTGTAAACAATAGCCCTGAGGTGAGGTAGGCTAGTAGTATCTCTGTACGGGGGGGGGGGGCACTAGTGGTTCTGCCCCTGCGGAGGACAGCTGATCGGACCGGCCTGTTCTTGGGCGAGTAGCTGGTCGTGGATGGTGACGCGGTGGCTGGGCGGGAGGCGTCCTAACAATTCCCACCCGAGTTGGGGTAGACCTCGCCCCTCTGCCACGCCCCCAGCGGGCTCGACTCGCCTCCCCGCCCCGCAGGCTGCATCCCTATGGAAACGGCATACATTTTCGCGGACTGCGTGGCTATTTTAAACATTACCGTTTCAATCAACCACGTAATATGTCACTGTAGCGTACTCCTAATGTCCACCATGTACTTGAAACACAAATCAGATATTTATTCTCTCGTTAGCCTATGCTAACGCGTTAGCGTGCTAGCTAAGCATAACTGACCATGTTAAACTCCATTGACTACGTGAGCCTTAGCTAGTCTAGCTAACGTTAGTTCAAGCGTCTTCTTTAACCTAAAATCGTTCAAAGCCCTCCAACGAGTGCATAGCTAGCTAGCTAACCAACACTTAGAATAAATTGCTAAAATAATAGCATCCACAACACAACGTTTAGTTGGTTTCGCCAGCAAGGCTCCTCTGTCTGGGGACTGGGGCTGATTAACACTTAAGGGGGGACTCTTGAAGCTACAGCAATGAATAAGACGCAGGCTATTCATAGACTAGGCCTACTGACATTTTTAACCTTGCATGAACATTATCAATAATACCAAAAGCAAAATATTATCTTAAGCATTGTAAGCATGTGCCATCTCTAAAGGACCGTAGGCAGGAAGCTGCAGTTTCTTTACTAAAAGAGATCAATCAATCAATCTAAGCTTTATTTGTATAGCACATTTCATACCCAGAGGCAACACAATGCGCTTTACAGAGAACAAGGGATGCGGGTCCCACCCCTACATATTCCAGAAGTTTCACCAGGGGGCCAGAAAAGTGAGCTGTAAAAAAATATTCCCTGACCTCTCTTAACGGGACGATCGAACAAGCTCTTGGAGCTTATGTCTAAAAGCTTGTGTCTAACAGCAGCATTTAGAGAGCGATAAGTTACATTAAATTACAATCTCAGAGCAAAAGAGCTAAAAACATCACAGGAGAGACATGGCAAATGTGCGTCCATGAGTGTGAGTCCATCCCACCAGCTAAGCAGTTTTTGAGTCGATTAAAGTTTCATTTAAACCACCACAGACCGCCAACCCCAACCATTCAGAATGCCCCTATCCATCCTATATGATGGGTTATAATAAGCCAATCAGACCCCCCTCCCCCATTCTGTTTGAGCTCAGATATCAACAGCAAACAAGCCCACTTCTTCAATAGGACTGTGTGGCTTACTGTCATCTTTGTCAAAGTGTAATTGTCAGTCATTATATTATAACTCCATTCAAAAACACAGTATATGTACCAAGACATATACCGGCATGCACACAGTCATATAGTGCATGTCCAGACATGTGTAAAGCAGACAGTGATAAAATAGATGCTATATAGCCTAGGTCTGCGCTACTACACTAACATCACACAGTGAGAAATAAGAAAACACTGGAAAACAAAGTAAAATATGAGAGCATCAAGCACATAAAGCTGTGTGGTAAAGTCAGTGTTTAAAGGTCTTATTTCAAAACGTCCATAGTTTCAGACATTCTCAAGTCCTGTGTGTGAGCCGCCCTTCTGGTCATTGTGAAGACACGTGCTGCAGAATTTTGAATTAGTTGGAGTTGACTATAACTTTTAAAATCACTTTTTTTGGAAGACCAGACCAGACAGGAGAGCTTTACAATTGTCAAACCTGCCAGTAAAGCATGCATTAGTCTTTCAGTATCAATGAAAAGGAATATTGGAAAGGAAAAGTTTCACCTAACAATATTTCCAAGGTGATAAAATGAGGTCCTTGTCATATTCGTTAAAATTCTTGCCTGGCATTCTGTGTTTTTAAGTGAATCGACAAGGTAGCCACCTGCTAATCAAATGTGTTAATTTGACCAGTTAGTTTTGAAATGTTACATTAGCAGAAGGTAGGCTTACAAGCCAACATCAGAGATTGACAGTGGTTGGGGTGTAAGCGAATGCATTGTGTAGACAACACACAATTCACAGGCAAGTAGATCAATCATATCCTCTGGCTCATAAAGTGCAACAGTTGTTCAGTTCAGTTGTTCTGCCTATGTATCCTCTTGAGGATAAAACATGTGAGATCAGGTTTTGTATAGATTAGTAAAAATGAACATTAGAACCTGAAATGAACTGATTGAAAAGAACCGATTGATATGAACTGATTGAAAAGGGCCTATTGATATGAACAGATTGAAGTGAACAGATTGACAATAGCAGGCCTATTAAATACAATGGCAGTCAAAACTGTCCTTTTGAGCCGTCTTTGGGTCTTCAATATATACAAAGGGGTAGAGGAGCACCAAAATATTATGTCCTGCCTCGAAGGAACGATGAGAGAGGGGCACTGTAATCCACTGTGTCACGCCTCTGTAGTGGATGAGGGGCACTGTACGGTAGTGTCCTGCCTCTGTAGTGGATGAGGGGCACTGTACAGTAGCGTCCTGCCTCTGTAGTGGATGAGGGGCACTGTACGGTAGCGTCCTGCCTCTGTAGTGGATGAGGGGCACTGTACGGTAGCGTCCTGCCTCTGTAGTGGATGAGGGGCACTGTACGGTAGCGTCCTGCCTCTGTAGTGGATGAGGGGCACTGTACGGTAGTGTTCTGCCTCTGTAGTGGATGAGGGGCAGTTCCTCAGTGCTTTTTGGCCAGGCTGGTGTTTGAGGCCACTGCAGAAGTCAAGTTGTGCCGCTTGACTGGTCGCCCAGCAGACAATAATAATTTAATAATTTTGCCATTTAGCAGACGCTTTTATCCAAAGCGACTTACAATTACGAATTACAGGGACATTCCCCCTGGAGTAACTGAGGGCTAAGTGCCTTACCCAAGGGCACACTAGTAGTGGTGTGGCTTCAGGCGGGATTTGAACTCGCAACCTTCTGATCACAAGTCCAACTCACTATCCACTAGACCACCACTACCCCCAAGACAAGCGCCTTTTTGAGCCGCAGCTCTGCTTCCTCCGTGCCACAGCTGTGGGCTGGCAGCCAATCATTGGGCCTGGCCGTTTGGCGGCCCGCCTCAAAGTGACTGCCCGTCTGCTGGTCAGAGTACTGCTCCTTCCAAAGGTGTGGACAGCTGACAGTAGTGCAGCTGGGTTGTTCTTCAGCAGCTGATGCTGTTTGGCCATCTTCACCAACCCAGCGAAGAAGAGGGGATCCTCTTGGCCTCTTCTTTTCAGATCCTCCATCATGTTTTCCACGATGGAGGCACCACCAGAATCTGTGATATCCAAGAAGAAAATAGGTTTGAATTAATTTACATACAGTGAAGGAACAGTTCTAAAAATGTCCATTATCCGCAATGCTATCCCAATCTCAGCAGAATCGTTGAATACTACCACATTCACCACTATTAACAAACACTGTTAACAATGATGATGATACAGGATGATATGGACCAGGCAGAGGAACATGTACTTCAGGGTCCTCTTCCATTGGACCAAAAGAATCTCCCTCATCAGCAGGACATTCACGTCTGCACACACTGCTTTTAAAAAGGTGCATAAGTATTACTGTCTGTCCCACCCACATGATTGATTATGAACTTTTTTTTTTTTTTTTTTTTAGTTCACAGGTCCAAAAACATTTTATTCATTTCTGAGGTGAGGGTTCAACACAAAGAATACCCAACACACATGATTGAGCGGATTTGCCCCCCCCCCCCCACACACACACACACCGTTTAACAAGGACACCTGTTTCCTCAAAAGCAGGGTTCCGTTGTCCAGCAGTTCCCTCTGCACCTCCGCTCTCTGGGGGAACATCCTGGTCTGGACCTCCTGCAGCTTCACACAGAATGGCAAACAAACTATATGGTGCACTACTAGGGAACACAGAGCAAACACAGCTGTAGTCGAAAATGTATTCTTCTACTAGAACCTGTTGCTACTTTGACACAGTGTATTGTGTGACCTAACCTGACTGTGATCACCTACCCAGGAGTGACTGATGTGGCGTTCCCTCCAGCAGACTGAACTGTCTCAGAGGTTGGAAGAAGTCCACAGATACGGTTGCTTGAAAATACAAAAACAATGTTGAGATGAGCAAGTCTAATAGACTACAGTAGATTGTACCATGGTCTTTGCGATGATAGCACTCCAAGCATAAGAATTGTTATAATTCTTAATGCCTGTTGCTAGGCACGTTGTTTGGGTTACGTAAACATAGCAAAGCACAAATAATTTATATTTTACTGTAGGAGTATTTCTTTGTTTTTGGTAGGCAACTGTGTTATTAGGGCAGTAATTAGCTAAGGTTCTTTGCCTCCACGATCGGGCATTAGTACTGTCCAATGCCTGCCTGCCTGCGTACCCGCTGACATCTTCATACAAATAATCTAGTACTAGTCCTTCCTTGTCCCCCTTCTCCTTTTTACCCTCTTCTTCACCTCTTCACTAGCTGATGTGTGGTGAGCTGTAGTGTGCACAAGCTGCAGCCTAAGCATCACCCAGGTGGGCGCTACACATTGGTTGTGATGTGGTGTGCCCCTTCTTCCTCTCCCACTGCACTTTGAGCATTGTTTGATGGAAAAGGGCTCTATAAATGCAATAAATTATAATTATTTTATCATTATAAATCATAAAAACCCAACATTACCTCCTGATGTGAGCTTCAGCATAGAAGGGCCTTGCTGTGCACCATACTCTCCCCTGCACACCTTTTGGAAGAGTCTGAACAAAAAAATGTTAGCCAATAAAGTTATAATATGCATGCTGTATACCGTTTCAAACTATACATCCCACTCCACTGCTCATATGTGTTCAAATGTGTGACACATACACAACCATCATCAACATAGTATTATACAGTCTCAACCCCAATCATGTGAGGGGTCTTTTGACAATACATACATAATAACTACAATATGATCTTAAAAAAAAGGTGCACCTTTGGACAAACTGGAGGTCTGGGCAGATCTCTCTGTTCGCTGAGGCATGGACATATTATCTCTCCCCATACTGCATTTGCAGGTCGTGCTTCAACACACAAAGTGCTGATGTGGGAGAGTGGCCGATTTCAAAAAGCCTCGTCAGGCTCTCAATTGATTCCTTCCCCACATCTCTGTGCCCAAGGGCCTCGGCCACAAACAGGTTGTGGTTGTGGGTGTTCTTTACCATGACTTCCAATGGGAAGTCAGGCATGTGTCTGTCCTTGCAGCTGTTGACAGAATCATATCAACATTATGTTAAGTTTGAGCCAGTGAATGAGGGAATCAGTGGATTGGTGAGGTAACAAGGAGGATGTGGATGAGTCGAAATACTTGGCGTCAACTATCCAAAGTAATGGAGAGCGTAAAATAGAGGTGAAGAAGATAGTGCAAGCTGGGTGGAGTGGGTGGAGAAGTGTCTTAAGAATGATTTGTGACAGAATGCTACCAGAATTCTATCACCAATAGTGAAAAGGAAAGTTTACACGTGGTGGCATTGTCTGACAAAGAACTAAACAAGAGGCAGAGCTTGGTTTTGGACATGGCAGATAGGAGACAAGCTGGTAGGGGTAAGGATGCTGGAGATAGAGCTGAAGGAAAAGGCGGAGGCCTAAAAGAAGGTATATGGTGTGGTGAGGGTGGACATGCAGATGGTTGGAGTGAGAGAAGCTGATACAGGACAGTTTAAAATGGAAAAAAATACTCTGCTAACGAGGATGTTAAGTTTAAGCCAAGGATGAATATAACAACATGATTATCAGCGTACAGTAGACCTGCATACATCTCTCAACTCACCGGCTAATCCGCCCACTTAGAGGCTGGCACTGTTTCAGGGTGAGAGACATTGTGGCTGGACAGCATGTGTTTTTAGATGAAGGTCTCGAATTGGCCGTCATAGACCTCACATCAACATGGTGCTGACACTTGTAGTCCACCTAAACAAAACATTATATTCACTATATAAACGTAAAGTGGAAGGAGTTGAGAACCTATGTGAATGCCATCCGCCTGATACGTGACTGTTTGGAGCAGGCACAAGACATTTTAACTGTTACCTTGAAAAGAACGCGCTTTGCCAGACATGGAATGGTTCTTTGGACCCTCCATGTTACCCCGGAGTGTTTTGCTGCCTTCACCCAGTCCTTTGTTCCAGCTGCACTCCGACTCTACAACCAGGCCCTGCAGGGTGGGGGAGACCTGGAGCTGGAACTTTGGAACTTGGAACTTTTTACTTATTGAGCCTGCACTGTTTTATGTATTTTATTGAATGTTTTCTGTCTGCCCTAACTGAGCTGTTTGACAACAAAATTTCCCCATTGGGGACAATAAAGGTTTTCAATCAATCAATCAATGACTTATTGCGATTCTCATCAGTTCCCTTCTTCCAGTTGCTAGGTTCATAAATAAACACTTTAGGGCTCAATCTGTCAATAACAAGCTAGTACTCAACAATAAGCAATCCGGTCTTCTCTGGTCATAACTGTCATCATATTTCATATTTACATGCTAACAGCAATGTAATTTGAAAGGCTTGACTTTGTAGCCTACATTATGTGTGAACACATTACTTTTTCCTTGTGATGAGTTCACTTGTCTGAAGGACAAGTAGGCTACAGTACATGAAAAAGCCCTGCTAAACTTTAACGTTATACCTTCAATTGAGGATATTCCTCCACGTTTTCCCTGACATCTGAGCACACACTGACCTGGCTGAAATAAGTACAAATAAGTAATAAGTACAAAGTTGAAAGGCGACAGTTATGAATGATCATTAATGACACATCAATCTCACAATCTTGTGAGATTAAGTCACATTTTTACCTTGGTGTACTGACTCCAGGGCCAGTGCTACTGACAGTGACAGGGTTCACTGATGGTCTGTAAATTACCAAGGAGAAGTGTTAGGTTCAAAACGTAGGAGCCTATAACCTAAGTTACACTTTGAACGACTGATCTATTTTGTAATTTGTGGAAAACGGACCTTAGGTAAACTAACGTTAAACTTCACCAACAGCGAGGCGGCTAGCTAACTCGTTCAGTCATCTATTTTGTAATTTGTGGAAAACGGACCTTAGGTAAACGAACGTTAAACTTCACCAACAGCGAGCTGGCTAGCTAACTCGTTCAGTCATCAAGGCATCTAATCAAATAACCAAAATCATGAATGAAAGACCCAAATATGTACTTTGGACTCCAACTAGGATAAGTTCATTCACAATGCACATGGAGTTCATATTTTAACTTTAGAAACGTTGATAAATGAAACCTACGCGGGCGCAGCATAAGTATGGCAGTCTTGCATCGACATCTTGCAGCGAGGAAAGAGATAGGGACGCAGCCTGGGGGCGGCGAGTCGAGCCCGCTGGGCGCGCGGCGGGCGTGGCGGAGGGCGTGGTCTACCCCAACTCGGGTGGGAATCGTTAGGACGCCGGTGTAAGAACCGGAATTTCCGGTCTGCGAGGTTTTTCCGACCCAACACATAGTTTCAGATCTACTAACGGGTCTTCGTTGTCATCGTTGTCATCGCGAATCATAGCGAATCATAGCGCTACCTATGGCCGGAAAGGGCAGAACCTATGACCGGATCTGGTAGGGTCGGAAAAACCTCCCAGGCCGGAAATTCCGGTACTTACACCGGTCCGATCAGCTATCCTCCGCAGGGGCAGAACCACCCACTATTGCCCCCCCCCCCCGTACAGAGATACTACTAGCCTACCTCACCTCAGGACTATTGTTTACAGCAGACATAGCCTACAGACTTCCTGTTCTTCTTTCAGTTATTCATATAGCCTATAATATAATTGATCAATTAATATAATGTATAGGCTATAGGCTACGCTGGGTGTCTCATAGTAATTGTTTGATTTCAAATCCAAACTTTTGGAGTGTAGAACCAAAAGAAGAAAACCCCCAACACACACACACACACACACACACACACACACACACACACACACACACACACACACACACACACACACACACACACACACACACACACACGGAAAAACACAAATATGGACGGACACACGCACATACGCGTATGCACATTACTCTACAGAACTCCACTTCCCGAATCAGTCACGTGGTACGGCCGGCAGGTTACCATATACGTCATCAACAAATGCCTCTTACTATACGTCATCAACACATGCCTCGATACGCGCATCACAAACATGTGCGTCGGTTACTCGACACGGAAGGACACATCACTAAACATATGGGATGCGAACCAGAACGGTTAGAATAGTTACATCTCTGTATTTGGTTTCCTTTACTGCGGAAAACATCTCAACAGTCAACAAGGAGAACGGGAGACTGTGTCGGAGGTCAGTAGAAGCCTTTGTCTCAGCAGCTCGCGGCCTCACTGTCTAACATGTTACTACTGACCACTTCTGTCTGCAGAGATAGGCTATTCTGTCCACTATACAATGTTGTTATCTATATATATATATATATATAACACTATAGAATGTTGTTATATATATAACACTATAGAATGTTGTTATATATATAACACAATAGAATGTTGTTATATATATATATAACACTATACAATGTTGTTATATATATAACACTATACAATGTTGTTATATATATAACACTATATAATGTTGGCGGAACTTGTTATCAGTTTATGTCCGTGTCGCCTGGTCTGGACGAGCACACGGAGGTACTGATGGCGCTTCTCCACTATGGAAGGCCATCAACGCAAATAACGTCTAGAAATCCCGTGTCCACACGTAGCGCCATTGTAGTAGATTTTGGCACACATAAACCGTATAAACGGTATAGTTTGCATTTTGCTATAAGTAGGGTGTTAGGTACCAATTTTAAAGATTGCTTCTGCTGGTACAATTGATATACATTGTTCTAGAGCATACTCTCAGGAGCACAGAGCACTTTGTTTTATGATGATAGGACATACGGTTGCTGAGATACAACCCATTTTGTGAACCAAGACAGGTCAAAAAGGTCGCGCACCTAACAATGGACACCTGTCTTCCGGAATGGCACCAAATGGACCTTTTTATCACTATATTTTACATACTTTACTTCATAGCTTAAGATAGGTTGGTCACACTGTAATGACATTTTCAGGGATGATAGAAACTACTATGCATGACATTTACAACAAATAAATATAACAATATTATGCTAATTTAATGAATAATATGCAAATGTATGTGTTAATTTACGCAAATCGGTGGGAAAATCTTGATTAAAAACCGTTTTAACAGCTCCATTCACCCCAATCACTTAAAATAAAGTGTTAACTTATTATAGTATACTATGATAGTATAATTAACAATGCTCCCTTTGTGTTGATTTTTAGTCATATGTGATTAATTCATAAATAATTGTGATTTAAAATCCATATTATGAAAACTATTTCTATAATAGGCGAATCAGTATTGTGACCATGCATGAGTTATGAAAAGCCCATTTTCATATAGGCTATTTATTTATTTAATAAACAATGAGTTATAATCAAAGATGATATATGATCAAAGGACAGCTATGAATGAATGAATGAATGAATGGATGAATGGACTTTATTGTCATTGCTACAGTACAGGTACCAAACAACGAAATTAAGGAGGGGTGGCTCCCCTGGTGTTAGGAAAGAAAAAAAAAACTTTTAGAAAAAAAGAAAAAAAAATCTCAAGAAGGGAAGGAGCTGGTTTACATAAATAAAGGCTATGTACACTATCCACTGTACTATACTGTACAGACAGACGACTAGGGTTGTCATATTGCACAATAGTATTATTCCACATTTATTTAAAGTGTCGCAGTTTGCAGGCTTGAAATGTACATGTTTGTGCCTCAGCACTACACCTGATTTTTTCAGTCCAGCAGCTGCCATCAATCCGTCCAAACTGTCCAGGGCCCAGAACTTAGGTCTTTGCTGTGTTCAGGGCCTGGACGGCCCTGTGGTAGAAGCTGTTCTTCAGTCTGTTTGTCCTTGCGGCCAGGGTCCTGAACCGCCTTTTCGAGGGCAGCCTGGTAAAGTGTTCGTACCCAGGGTGGGTCGGGTCCCTGGGGATCTTGGAGGCCTTCCTGAGACAGTGTGTGTTGTACAGCTCTTCCAGAGAGGGGAGGGGGGCGCCGGTGATCTTCTGTGCTGTTCTCACGACTCTCTGTAGCGCATTTCTCTCCGCTGTTGTGCAGCTGGAGAACCAGTTGCAGATGCCGTAGGTGAGGATGCTCTCCACTGCGCCGCGGTAGAAGGTCACCAGTATCTCCTGCTTGCTGTGTTCCTTCCTGAGGACTCTCAGGGTGTATAGCCGCTGTTGTGCCCTCTTGATGGTGGCTTTTGTGTTGTCCTTCCAGGTCAGGTCATCCCGCATGTGCATCCCCAGGAATCGGAGAGTTGAGACTTTTTCCTCCTGAAGTCTACGATGATTTCCTGGGTCTTTGACTTGTTCAGCAGCAGGTTGTTAACCTTGCACAGCTTGCTCAGTTGCTCTACCTCATCCCTGTACGCCGCCTCGTCCCCCCCCGAGATGCATCCCACCACGGTGGTGTCGTCTGCAAACTTAACGATGGAGTTGCTGGGGTGGACGGGGGTGAAGTCGTAGGTGTAGAGGTTGTAGAGGATGGGGCTTAGCACACAGCCCTGGGGGGACCCAGTGTTGAGTCTGAGGGCTGTGGAGGTGTGGGGGCCCACCCGCACCCTCTGGGGGCGGTCGGTCAGGAAGTCCTTGATCCACGCACATATAGAGTGTGATAGACCCAGGTCTAGTAGTTTGGTCACTAGCCTGTCTGGAAGGATGGTGTTGAAGGCGGAGCTGAAGTCCACGAAGAGCAGTCTCGCGTAGCTGTTTCCCCTCTCCAGGTGGGATAGAGTGGCGTGGAGAGTCGTCGCGATGGCGTCCTCTGTGGACCTGTGGGCTCTGTAGGCGAACTGGTATGGATCCAGGTTGGGCGGGAGGCGTGTGAGTATGTGGGCCCGGACTAGTTTCTCGAAGCACTTCATGATGATTGGTGTGAGTGCCACCGGGCGGTAGTCGTTTAGGCAGCTCACCGTGCTTTTATTCGGGACTGGGATGATAGTTGAGGTTTTCAGGCAGGGTGGGATGGTGGCCTGGGACAGGGACTGGTTGAAGATGTTGGTGAAAACCCCGGCCAGCTGGTCGGCGCAGTCCCTCAGCACCCGTCCCAGGACGCCATCCGGCCCCGAGGCTTTCCTGGGGTCCACCGCCTTCAGTACGCGTCTCACTTCATGCTCTGTGAGGGTGAGGCTGCTGAGAGCTGGAGAGAGTGGTGTTTGGGTTGTGGTTACCTCCGTTCGCCCCTCGTCGAACCGGGCGTAGAAGGTGTTCAGCTTTCCCGCCAGCAGGGGGTCGTCCTCTGCGGCTGTGAGCCTGTTGGCTCTGAAGTTTGTCATCTGCTGAACCCCCTGCCACATCCGCCTGGAGTCGTTGCTCAGGAGGCATTCCTCAAGCTAACACTCAATGGTTAACATGAATAGGCTTAGCTTTTTAATATTATGACTAAACCAATGTCAAATGAAAGAAATGAGATTCCAGGCATTGTATCAAATCAAATCAATCAAATAATATCAGAGCCGCAAGCAGGCAACGTTTTTGACATAATCCTTTAATGGTTTCTTTTAGTGTTTTTACCTGCTCTTCTTTTGTCTTTAATTTTTTGTTGAGGTTGCGCACCTTGCTTGTTGCAACCTTTGCACTCACTCTAGCTACTTTATTTGTCACGTCCAATGTTGCTGTTAATGTCTTGCATACTGACTGTGCTTTCTCCAGTTCTGATTTGTCCTTTTCTACAGTGCCCTCCAGCTTAACCTCCAGATGTTCCTTTTCCTCTTTTAGTTTGGAGTTTTCATGTTCTAGCCCTGTGATTCTTTTCTTCATTAGTTTTCCTGCTTTGTTTAACTGTGAGTCTGTTTTTTTTTTATCTTGGCCTTTCTCATCGTCTTTCCTTGCTACTGGGATTTTAAATGGCTGTTGGAGATATCTTGTCACCTCCTCTTTATTTTTCCCTTTCTTCAACTGAGTGACGGCTTTGTGCATCCTGCTCACACATGTATAAGGCAGGATCATTAACCTCCGTTTGAGGTATCAGCTGTCTCACTGCATTGTACAGTTCTTTTGACATCCCATGTTTATTTCGCAGACTGAGCACTGTATCATTGGTAAGGCTGCCTGACTCCTCAGCGTCACTGGATGCACAATCCATTGTACCCCACCAAATCTGGAAAAAGGAGACATGGAAACGTTCATGATCATACAGTTTTTTGTTTCGATTTTTTGTAAGAATTTTAATTTAAGGTCAATAATCAAACATCATTGTTATGCATTGTGTAGTGAGGATACATATGATTTAATACAACAACCTTTCTTTAACAAGGGTGCCAATAATTTTGACCACCACTATAACAACAGTCAGAATTGCATTAAACTGCTTTAATGTGGCATCAGGTTATACTTGGATAATCAGTCAGATCAGGTTTTTTTACATTTATTTTAGATACCAGAGATCTCACAGACCAATTCTCTCTCTCTCTCTCTCTCATTCACAGAGCAGAAGCGTGTCTCTCTCTTGCTCTCTCCCTCTCTCACTCACTCAATCGCAGAGAATAAGCACATCTCTCCCTCCCCCCCCCTCTCTCTCTCTCTCTCTCTCTCTCTCTCTCTCTCTCTCTCTCTCTCTCTCTCTCTCTCTCTCTCTCTCTCAGCAGAAGCTCCAGTAACTAATATATCTAGCTAGCTACAGCTTTGTATGACAGTGATTAGTTTAGCTAAACTAAACATTAAATATTTTCAAGTCAAGACTAAAAACCCCTCTTTAAATTACTAAATAATTCAATGATGATTTATATAATGATTAAAGCACTTTGAGCTGAAACGTTTGCAGGAAAAGAGAGAGAGAGAGAGGGAGGGAGAGAGAGAGAGAGGGAGGGAGAGAGAGAAAGGGAGAGGGAGAGAGGGAGAGAGAGAGAAAGGGAGAGGGAGGGAGAGAGAGAAAGGGAGAGAGAGAGGGAGAAAGGGAGAGGGAGAGGGAGAGAGAGAGAGAAAGGGAGAGGGAGAGAGAGAGAGAGAGAGACAGAGAGAGAAAGGGAGAGACAGAGAGAGAGAGAGAGAGAGAGACTACAAATAGAAGTTGTTATTATTATTATTAGTAGTAGTAGTAGTAGTAGTAGTAGTATTATTATTATTATCATCAAATTGAAGCAAGCGAACGTTATCAAATCAATTAAATAATATCAGAGCCGCAAGCAGGCAACGTTTTTGACATAATCCTTTAATGGTTTCTTTTAGTGTTTTTACCTGCTCTTCTTTTGTCTTTAATTTTTTGTTGAGGTTGCGCACCTTGCTTGTTGCAACCTTTGCACTCACTCTAGCTACTTTATTTGTCACGTCCAATGTTGCTGTTAATGTCTTGCATACTGACTGTGCTTTCTCCAGTTCTGATTTGTCCTTTTCTACAGTGCCCTCCAGCTTAACCTCCAGATGTTCCTTTTCCTCTTTTAGTTTGGAGTTTTCATGTTCTAGCCCTGTGATTCTTTTCTTCATTAGTTTTCCTGCTTTGTTTAACTGTGAGTCTGTTTTTTTTTTATCTTGGCCTTTCTCATCGTCTTTCCTTGCTACTGGGATTTTAAATGGCTGTTGGAGATATCTTGTCACCTCCTCTTTATTTTTCCCTTTCTTCAACTGAGTGATGGCTTTGTGCATCCTGCTCACACACATGTATAAGGCAGGATCATTAACCTCCGTTTGAGGTATCAGCTGTCTCACTGCATTGTACAGTTCTTTTGACATCCCATGTTTATTTCGCAGACTGAGCACTGTATCATTGGTAAGGCTGCCTGACTCCTCAGCGTCACTGGATGCACAATCCATTGTACCCCACCAAATCTGGAAAAAGGAGACATGGAAACGTTCATGATCATACAGTTTTTTGTTTCGATTTTTTGTAAGAATTTTAATTTAAGGTCAATAATCAAACATCATTGTTATGCATTGTGTAGTGAGGATACATATGATTTAATACAACAACCTTTCTTTAACAAGGGTGCCAATAATTTTGACCACCACTATAACAACAGTCAGAATTGCATTAAACTGCTTTAATGTGGCATCAGGTTATACTTGGATAATCAGTCAGATCAGGTTTTTTTACATTTATTTTAGATACCAGAGATCTCACAGACCAATTCTCTCTCTCTCTCTCTCATTCACAGAGCAGAAGCGCGTCTCTCTCTTGCTCTCTCCCTCTCTCACTCACTCAATCGCAGAGAATAAGCACATCTCTCCCTCTCTCTCTCTCTCTCTCTCTCTCTCTCTCTCTCTCTCTCTCTCTCTCTCTCTCTCAGCAGAAGCTCCAGTAACTAATATATCTAGCTAGCTACAGCTTTGTATGACAGTGATTAGTTTAGCTAAACTAAACATTAAATATTTTCAAGTCAAGACTAAAAAACCCTCTTTAAATGACTAAATAATTCAATGATGATTTATATAATGATTAAAGCACTTTGAGCTGAAACGTTTGCAGGAAAAGAGAGAGAGAGAGGGAGGGAGAGAGAGAGAGGGAGGGAGAGAGAGAAAGGGAAAGGGAGAGAGAGAGAGAGAGAGAGAGAGGGAGAGAGAGAGAGGGAGAGAGAGAGAGGGAGAGAGAGAAAGGGAGAGGGAGAAAGGGAGAGAGAGGGAGAGGGAGAGGGAGAGAGAGAGAGAGAGAGAGAGAGACAGAGAGAGAAAGGGAGAGAAAGGGAGAGACAGAGAGAGAGAGAGAGACTACAAATAGAAGTTGTTATTATTATTATTAGTAGTAGTAGTAGTATTATTATTATTATTATCATCAAATTGAAGCAAGCGAACGTTATCTCTGCCGGCCGCTAGCTTCTGCCGCTTTGATCCACTGACAGCTCGTTTGTTTCAGCGCTTGCTATCACATAGAAAACCCGGATTGCATTACGGATCTGGGTCAACCACTAACAACCTGTATATCAAAATGTAGCTTAGAACTTGCAGTTTCTAACAAGCTATGTTGATCTGTAAAAAATCCTGTCATAACATCGAAGTAAAATGGTACTTACCTTGTATTTCAGTCAATATTCGTTGTCTGCTTTCACAACACACTTGTGGAGGTCGGGATGAGTCTTGCCAAGGAAAACTCACTTGACTCCAGTCTAGTTTTTATTACTGCTTTTTGCGAAATAAAGATGTCTGACCACACTAGGTTTTGCGGCGATCACTAAAAAGTGAAATCTCACGAAACCGAGCGTTCGACGGGTCTGTCGCTGTAAACATAATCTCATAACTTGTGATTATTAAAACGGATGTTGACGAAATAATACAACACTTAAAAAAACATATAGAGGTATATTTTAATGTTGAAATGTAACAATATATTGTCATATAATTGCCACAAAAGTGCATTTGATATTTGTAGTTCATGTTATTTTTGTCGAATTCTTCCTAGCGTCCACATTCTGTCGCCTGACCTAACACCCTACTATAAGGACCCTCCTGACTATGGGGGCTAGGGGAGGGGAGGGTAGGGTTTACGACCCTTTGTTAAAGCCATGTGGTCATCTCAAAATGGCTTCTTGTGTTCTGAGCCCAACCCCCTGACCTATAACCTGAAGTGACATCATGTGACCTATAACCTGAAATGACATCATGTGGATCATCCTAGTTTTCGCACCTTGGGCTTTTCTACAGTAAAGGTGATGGGATATTATTTGAAACTGTATTTACACATCATTGTTTACAAATAGGGGAGTGGAGCCAGGGGGTGAGGCTCTCTTCACCTCAGCCAGCCCCTCACCACCAGCAGCAGCTGCTCTTGTAACTGTTCCTTTGTTTAATAAATAGTCTGAGAACTCAGAGGTTCTACTCGTGATCTGTTCCAAACAAGTTAACAAGTTAACAAGGTAACAACACCATAAAGGAAATAAAGTGAACCTGGTTTGTCTTGATTCGCAAGGCGAACATGTCATCATTGTGTAATGTCCTGTCTGATAACATGTCATCATTGTGTAACGTCCTGTCTGATAACATGTCATCAAATTGCTCCAGACTGCTTGTTATCCCGGATGACATTGGCTGACTGCCAGTTTAGGACAGAATGCTTCAAAGCATAACAATCATATTATTATGACGTCATATTGTTTGTTATATTTAAATATATGGGTTAGAGGTTTTAGGTTTTATTTCATTTCTAACATTCCACCATGCCAGTTATCCGGTATGACATGTTGTGAGTAAAGAGTCTAATAGCTCTTGACCTTTGTAAGGCAGTGAGGGTATGTCCAGCATGTCAGTAACACTAGGCTATGCTACACCCTCAAAACACTTTCATATCATTTAATAAACAGAGATTAATAGATTCAATAAATGTTTTTTATAAACATTTTCCTTATTTTCACTTCATAAAGGGGTTTGGACATCATGTCACGTCATTGGGCCAGTTGCTTTTGGTCCCTTGAAAAGGAGGGTGCCACGTATTAAAGAGCTGTAACATCTAAACCCTTCCTCCAACTTGGATCTGGATACCCTCAAATTAAAGAGGGTGTTTGACAGTCTGCACTTTAAGGCCATATTCATTCTATGACTATAACTTGAATATGTTTTGGTAAACAACTAAAATAACAACAGTTCTGTCAGAGTCCAAATGGACCTAACTGTAGCTTGGCTACTGTTTTCCAATTCTGGAAAATGAAATGTTCAATGTTTTGATTAAATTTCGTCACTCTGTTTTAATATTTTGATCATCTGTGTTGGTAGGATTCCCTGCACTGTGAACTGTCCATCTGGGCAGAGAGATGGAGGCTTCTGCTTACTCAGTGTCAGAGAGCCAGAGGACACACCTTGGGTCCCCTGATGCAGAGGCAGAAGGACAGAACCACCGGAAGGACAATCTTATTAGGCTCCAGCCACCACCACCACCCACCCACAGGGACCATCACTCTCCCAACATTAAAGAAGAGTACGACACACCGTGGGACAGGTTTCTACGGGACTTTATCAAAAACCAAAAGGCCAAAGATGAGATGCTAAGCAGAGATGCATCAGGGCGTCACCTCTCTGAAGCAGCGAATGACATGGATAGTGACAGTAATGACATGGATAGTGACAGTAACGGCAGTTCAGAGGTCAAGAGTGGAGGTCAGGAGGTCAAGATCGAAGAGTGCTATGGTAGGAATTCCTCTCAGCAAAGGCCAACCACAGGCCGCGCTAGAGCTGACCAATCACATCCCGAGTCAGGTGGTCACAAGAGCAGCTCAGTGATTGGATTACAGGACCAGCAGAGAAGGACAGCGGCAGGGCAAACCTCTGAGCAAAGGAAACATAGTTGTGGTCATGAGGAAATGCAGCAGTGCTACGTCCAGTGTGGGAAGAAACTAAACACGGCGGATATTGTGAAAATACAGCAGCGAATTAGAAGACTAGACCAACGCCGTTGTGCTACAACTGATCAGTAAGTCACACATGCTGCTAACGCTAACGCGTGCTGCTAACCCCTAACACATGCTGCTAACGCTAACACATGCTGCTAACGCTAACACATGCTGCTAACGCTAACACATGCGGCTAACGTTAACACATGCTGCTAACGCTAACACATGAAAGGGCAATTGGTAATTAAACAGTAGGTAATTAAACAGTAGGTAGTTAAAGGGCAGTTGGTAATCAAACAGTTGGTAATTAAAGGGCAGAACTATAAGCATGTCTAACAGATGAATGTCATGTATGATAAGGCAGCAAGCTGGCTTGGAAGGGAGCTGCCAGTCAAGCGTGCAAAGGCCACGCCCACACAGCCTCAGAACTGTCTTACCAGGAAGTAGAGCCTAACTAGAAGATTATTTTCATAGTTTATTATGTGTTAACATTTTTCCTGGACACAAAATACATTTGGAACCATTTAATGTTTACTTTCCAGACCCTTAAATTACAGCAAATGCAATTAGTAATATTATTATTGCAATTGCAGGACGTGTCCTGTCAGTCTAGATGGGAGTTCAGTGAACTGTTTGTCTGTCATGTCTAATCAACCTGCGTTGTTTCTGCCTCCAGTGTTTCCAGCCGCAGGTCCTCTTCAGCTCATGTAACCATGGTAACCATGTATGAACCAGAATGCACCGAGTCCCCCAGGTCTGGCCGTGGTTCTCCAGCCCTGAAAAGCCCACAGTGGGGTCCAGAGATGGTGGCAGTGAAGCTGGAGGAAGAGGATATAGAGGAGAATGGTGTGATGGTAAAAGAAGAGGATGGAGGAGACCAAAGGAGGGAGGAGGGAGTGATGGTGAATCAAGAGGACAGAGGAAGAGTGGAGAGGAAAGACAGTGAGATGGATGGTAAGTCTTTGTTATTGGTGAGTGTCATTGCACTGTTGTAAAACCAATGCTGCCAGTGCAGTGTAAGTCAGTCAGTACCTGCATCGTCTGACAGTCCTGCTCTCTCCCGCTGTGTGGGGTTGATATATCAGGGCTAGTTCCCCAATCCAACCCAGTCCTGGACTACAGGACTGCCACATGTAAACACCGTTATCCCCAATCTAACCCAGTCCTGGACGCGTCCTAACTATTCCCACCGTAGTTGGGCGCGACCACGCCAACTTCTTGAATATGTAGGGGTGTTTTTTTTTCTTTTTTTTCGCAAACACAAACACAATCACTGACACTAAGAATAGGCGCGCGTTCCAGGGCCCACAGGGCAATGAGAGCCGCGCCCGGCCGCTTGCGGCCGTGCCCGCGGCGAACATTGACCGTTGGCCCGCGGCACACTCAGCGCCGCCGAGTTGCATACATAGATGGGTAACCTATATCTAATCGTGCACCCCGTGTTACGTGAAGAACAAGATACAGAGAACACCCCTACATATTCCAGAAGTTGGCGTGGCGTGGGCGTGGTGTGGGCGTGGTCGCGCCCAACCACGGTGGGAATCGTTAGGACGCGTCCTGGACTACAGGACAGCCACATGTAAACACTTTTATCCAAAGTGACTTACTACATTTGTCTAAAGTAAGTGAATCAGTTTACAAAATTGGGGAATAAAACATAATAAAAACAGTCAAGAGAGAAATATGATAGAAAATCCATTTTAGGAATAGCAACTGCACTCTACTGCTCTCTACTGCCCCCTGCTGTTCTCTACTGCACTCTACTGCCCTCTACTGCACTCTACTGCTCCCTACTTCTCTCTACTGCTCTCTACTGCTCCCTGCTGTCCTCTACTGCTCTCTCCCTCTACTGCCCCCTACTGCTCTCTACTGTCCCCTACTGCTCTCTACTGCCCACTGCTGTTCTCTACTGCCCTCTACTGCTCTCTACTGCCCTCTACTGCCCCCTGCTGTCCTCTACTGCTCTCTCCCTCTGCTGCTCTCTACTGCTCTCTACTGCCCTCTACTGCCCTCTACTGCCCTCTACTGCTCTCTACTGCTCTCTACTGCTCTCTACTGCCCTCTACTGTCCTCTACTGCTCTCTACTGCTCTCTCCTCTACTGCTCTCTACTGCACTCTACTGCCCTCTACTGTCCTCTACTGCTCTCTACTGCCCTCTACTGCCCTCTACTGCTCTCTACTGCCCTCTACTGCTCTCTACTGCACTCTACTGTCACACAATTATTCAGAGCTTTGAACGAGATTATTAACACCCAAACAGCCATGGGTGGGGTCATTAACACTAGAACAGCCACGGGTGGGGTCATTTAATCTAGAAGTCACGGATGGGGTCATTAACACTAGAACAGCCATGGGTGTGGTCATTAACACTAGAACAGCCACGGGTGGGGTCATTAACACTAGAACAGCCATGGGTTGGGTCATTAACACTAGAACAGCCATGGGGGGGGGTCATTAACACTAGAACAGCCATGGGTGGGGTCATTAACACTAGAACAGCCATGGGTGGGGTCATTTACACTAGTACAGCCATGGGTGGGGGTCGTTAACACTAGAACAGCCATGGGTGGGGTCGTTAACACTAGAACAGCCATGGGTGGGGTCATTAACACTAGAACGGCCATGGGTGGGGTCATTAACACTAGAATAGCCATGGGTGGGGTCGTTAACACTAGAACAGCCATGGGTGGGGTCATTTGACCTAGTGAGTAAAAATAAATTCTACCTTTGAAGTCGATCAAATTTCAGGACCCTCCTTTCATGCCTTTTCCGAGATAAGTGCGTTCTACCACCCAGTATCCTGACATGTTCTAAATCTACGTTGTATAAAGCTATTTCTATAACAGGTTTTACCCCAGTTACATACCGCAGTAGTGATAGGATATTATATGTCTATGTACAGACAGTTATGAATGATAAACTGTACAGTAGGTCTCGCTATAGCTATCGCAGCAAAGTACTTGCAGTAGCCTACATTTGATTATGTCTGTAATTCTCAACAGATTTTCATGGAACAACATGGAACAAATACAATTTTATTTATGATACAGTATATAATGTGTATAAAGTGTATTTATGATATTTTCAAATATTAGCATATTTATTATTATTATTTTTAAATAATGATAATCAACCTCTTCATCCGTGCAGCCACTCCCCGTGATAATCTGACCGTAATCCTGTATGGTGGTACGATGCTTGTAGGAGGTGCAGAGGTTTATCTCTCTGAGAGACATACTTAGATAGAGAACACTTAAATTCATATATTTGTATTCATTGCCTATTATCTTTTTAAATGTTGATATTTAATTTCTATATATTATTTTCTTTCTTAATATCCTAATGCTGTATGTAAAGCACTTTGAATTGCCCTTGTTGTATCAAATGTGCTATACAAATAAACTTGCCTCAGTGATTGGATTACAGGACCAGCAGAGAAGGACAGCGGCAGGGCAAACCTCTGAGCAAAGGAAACATAGTTGTGGTCATGAGGAAATGCGCCAGTGCTACGTCCAGTGTGGGAAGAAACTAAACACGGCGGATATTGTGAAAATACAGCAGCGAATTAGAAGACCAGACCAACGCCGTTGTGCTACAACTGATCAGTAAGTCACACATGCTGCTAACGCTAACACGTGCTGCTAACCCCTAACACATGCTGCTAATGCTAACACATGCGGCTAACGCTAACACATGCTGCTAACCCTAACACATGAAAGGGCAATTGGTAATTAAACAGTAGGTAATTAAACAGTAGGTAGTTAAAGGGCAGTTGGTAATCAAACAGTTGGTAATTAAAGGGCAGAACTATAAGCATGTCTAACAGATGAATGTCATGTATGATAAGGCAGCAAGCTGGCTTGGAAGGGAGCTGCCAGTCAAGCGTGCAAAGGCCACGCCCACACAGCCTCAGAACTGTCTTACCAGGAAGTAGAGCCTAACTAGAAGATTATTTTCATAGTTTATTATGTGTTAACATTTTTCCTGGACACAAAATACATTTGGAACCATTTAATGTTTACTTTCCAGACCCTTAAATTACAGCAAATGCAATTAGTAATATTTTTATTGCATTTGCAGGACGTGTCCTGTCAGTCTAGATGGGAGTTCAGTGAACTGTTTGTCTGTCATGTCTAATCAACCTGCGTTGTTTCTGCCTCCAGTGTTTCCAGCCGCAGGTCCTCTTCAGCTCATGTAACCATGGTAACCATGTATGAACCAGAATGCACCGAGTCCCCCAGGTCTGGCCGTGGTTCTCCAGCCCTGAAAAGCCCACAGTGGGGTCCAGAGATGGTGGCAGTGAAGCTGGAGGAAGAGGATGTAGAGGAGAATGGTGTGATGGTAAAAGAAGAGGATGGAGGAGACCAAAGGAGGGAGGAGGGAGTGATGGTGAATCAAGAGGACAGAGGAAGAGTGGAGAGGAAAGACAGTGAGATGGATGGTAAGTCTTTGTTATTGGTGAGTGTCATTGCACTGTTGTAAAACCAATGCTGCCAGTGCAGTGTAAGTCAGTCAGTACCTGCATCGTCTGACAGTCCTGCTCTCTCCTGCTGTGTGGGGTTGATATATCAGGGCTAGTTCCCCAATCTAACCCAGTCCTGGACTACAGGACTGCCACATGTAAACACCGTTATCCCCAATCTAACCCAGTCCTGGACTACAGGACAGCCACATGTAAACACTTTTATCCAAAGTGACTTACTACATTTGTCTAAAGTAAGTGAATCAGTTTACAAAATTGGGGAATAAAACATAATAAAAACAGTCAAGAGAGAAATATGATAGAAAATCCATTTTAGGAATAGCAACTGCACTCTACTGCACTCTACTGCTCTCTACTGCCCCCTGCTGTTCTCTACTGCACTCTACTGCACTCTACTGCTCCTAACTTCTCTCTACTGCTCTCTACTGCCCTCTACTGCCCCCTACTGCTCTCTACTGTCCCCTACTGCTCTCTACTGCCCACTGCTGTTCTCTACTGATCTCTACTAAACTCTACTGCCCTCTACTGCCCTCTACTGCCCCCTGCTGTCCTCTACTGCTCTCTCCCTCTACTGCTCTCTACTGCTCTCTACTGCCCTCTACTGCTCTCTACTTCCCTCTACTGCTCTCTACTGCTCTCTACTGCCCTCTACTGTCCTCTACTGCTCTCTACTGCTCTCTACTGCACTCTACTGTCCTCTACTGTCCTCTACTGCTCTCTACTGCCCTCTACTGCTCTCTACTGCCCCGTACTGCTCTCTACTGCTCTCTACTGCCCTCTACTGCCCTCTACTGCTCTCTCCTCTCCTCTACTGCTCTCTACTGTCACACAATTATTCAGAGCTTTGAACGAGATTATTAACACCCAAACAGCCATGGGTGGGGTCATTAACACTAGAACAGCCACGGGTGGGGTCATTTAATCTAGAAGTCACGGATGGGGTCATTAACACTAGTCATTAACATTAACACAGCCATGGGTGTGGTAATTAACACTAGAACAGCCACGGGTGGGGTCATTAACACTAGAACAGCCATGGGTTGGGTCATTAACACTAGAACAGCCATGGGGGGGGGGGTCATTAACACTAGAACAGCCATGGGTGGGGTCATTAACACTAGAACAGCCATGGGTGGGGTCATTTACACTAGAACAGCCATGGGTGGGGTCGTTAACACTAGAACAGCCATGGGTGGGGTCATTAACACTAGAACGGCCATGGGTGGGGTCATTAACACTAGAACAGCCATGGGTGGGGTCGTTAACACTAGAACAGCCATGGGTGGGGTCATTTGACCTAGTGAGTAAAAATAAATTCTACCTTTGAAGTCGATCAAATTTCAGGACCCTCCTTTCATGACTTTTCCGAGATAAGTGCGTTCTACCACCCAGTATCCTGACATGTTCTAAATCTACCTTGTATAAAGCTATTTCTATAACAGGTTTTACCCCAGTTACATACCGCAGTAGTGATAGGATATTATATGTCTATGTACAGACAGTTATGAATGATAAACTGTACAGTAGGTCTCGCTATAGCTATCGCAGCAGTACTACTACTTGCAGTAGCCTACATTTGATTATGTCTGTAATTCTCAACGGATTTTCATGGAACAACATGGAACAAATACAATTTTATTTATGATACAGTATATAATGTGTATAAAGTGTATTTATGATATTTTCAAATATTAGCATATTTATTATTATTATTTTTAAATAATGATAATCAACCTCTTCATCCGTGCAGCCACTCCCCGTGATAATCTGACCGTAATCCTGTATGGTGGTACGATGCTTGTAGGAGGTGCAGAGGTTTATCTCTCTGAGAGACATACTTAGATAGAGAACACTTAAATTCATATATTTGTATTCATTGCCTATTATCTTTTTAAATGTTGATATTTAATTTCTATATATTATTTTCTTTCTTAATATCCTAATGCTGTATTTAAAGCACTTTGAATTGCCCTTGTTGTATCAAATGTGCTATACAAATAAACTTGCCTATGTAACCCTGTATATGTTCCTATTCTTACAGACCAGCAGAGCTCCAACCCAGGTTCAGACAGCGAGCCCAGCTCCACCACACCAGGAAACCATCAACCACACAGGAGCTCGAGGCGGAACAATCACCTTAAAACACACCCACAGACTTACACCGGAGAGAAGACCTACCGCTGCCCACTGTGTGGGAAGAGGTTTAGTAAAGCAGGAGCCCTGAAGAAGCATCAGAGAATACACACCGGAGAGAAACCATACCACTGCTCCCAGTGTGGGAAGAGGTTCAATCAAGCAGGACAGCTAAAGATTCATCAGAGAATACACACAGGAGAGAAACCATACCACTGCTCCCAGTGTGGGAAGAGTTTTAGTGACGGAGGAAGCCTGAAGATTCATCAGAGAATACACACCGGAGAGAAACCATACCACTGCTCCCAATGTGATAAGAGTTTCAGTACAGCAGGACACCTGAAGACGCATCAGAGAACACACACAGGAGAGAAACCATACTACTGCTCCCAGTGTGGGAATAGTTTTAGTTTAGCAGGAAGTCTAAAGATTCACCAGAGAATACACACCGGAGAGAAACCATACCACTGCTCCCAGTGTGGGAAGAGGTTTAGTGAAGCAGGAGCCCTGAAGAAGCATCAGAGAATACACACAGGAGAGAAACCACACCACTGCTCCCAGTGTGGGAAGAGTTTTAGTGACGGAGGAAGCCTGAAGATTCATCAGAGAATACACACCGGAGAGAAACCATACCACTGCTCCCAATGTGTTAAGAGTTTCAGTAAAGCAGGACACCTGAGGAGGCATCAGAGAACACACACAGGAGAGAAACCATACCACTGCTCCCAGTGTGGGAAGAATTTCAATCAATCAGGACATTTAAAGACTCATCAGAGAACACACACAGGAGAGAAACCATACCACTGCTCCCAGTGTGGGAAGAGGTTCAATACAGCAGGAAATCTAAAGAAGCATCAGAGAACACACACAGGAGAGTAACCATACCACTGCTCCCAATGTGGGAAGAGTTTTAGTGAAGGAGGAAGCCTGAAGATGCATCAGAGAACACACAGAGGAGAGTAACCATACCACTGCTCTGGAAACGATCGTAGCTCTACGTCGGGTATTACCTACTGGTTATGCAGAGTTATTACAGGCATGTGAGCCGCACTGCCTATACTGTAATTCATGCGAAGTGAATGTGGCTCGTAATAAAATTAACGATGTTGTTATCAGCCGAGAAAATGAGTTAAGAAATGATTTTCTTTTACAACTTGAGTACAAGCATTTGCCTGGTTAGTAATCAAACGTTAAATCACCCTTCTCTGCCCTCTCCCGCTTCCAGACGAACGCCTACCCTATATTTTAGCACTTGGCTTAATTCAGCCGCTTTTCTTTGAGCCGCTATTCACCTGCGTTCAATTTAAAGTATATTTGGTATTTATAGAAGGAAGCACGTACGCAATGTTAAACAAGCGCAGCTCGTTTTATAAATTATGCTTACGTCCGTTTAGAAAAATGTGCTCACGTGAAAGTCAAAGATGACGTTCAAGTACCTTTTTATAAATGAGGCCCCAGGGGTGGCCAACCAGTTGGAGACTAAGAGCCCCAAAGAATTGTTGGGGTACCAGAAAGAGCCACATCATACATGCAGGCTCACAAAAGCTCTCACTCACACACACGCAATACATTTCCAATAGGCTATGAGACCAGTGGTGTCATTTCAGCAAAAGCCAAGGCATGGCAAGGTACAGAATAGGGGGGTTGAGGGGGGGTTTCAAATCAGTTGTGCAATAGTCTATTTTGGTGAGTTGTTTCTATACAATTGACTTATATTACATTAAGGTAATGAATAAAGGAGACAGCTACAGTATGTAGGTAGTAATCTACATCTTTCCTAGCAGGTGAACCTGGTTCAATCTCCTTAGAAACAAAACATTACATATTTAGCTATTCTCAACTCTAAATCAACTGCACTGTTAAAACACTAGTATTTTAAGACATCACCTGTGTCCTGTACTTGTCTCTGCTGCCCTTTGACCAAAAAAGCTCCTTGTTATGTCCATTTTCCTTTTTCTCACTGGCATATTTGTGTTACAGCTCACCTATTACAAGTAAGACGATTGACAATATCAAAAACATGCTTGCACACACACATATAACTTACTCACACACAAGTTAGTGTTACTGGCCCCAATTTGGTACAATTATTACAGAAATGATTGAGAATAGAGACATGGTTGACATTAAACTAGCTTGTTACAGTTAGCTTCACAATCGCGGGTGACGTTAGGTCGGGTTTTTCACTAAAATAAAATGTAATTAGAACATGTTTGTACTGACACAACATGACATGAACTTGTTCATTACATTTGAACCAACAGTATTATGGCGTTTATACAGTTTGTTTAACCCACCTGAATGAATGAGAATCGTGGACAAGGTTTTAACATTAACGTTACTCATGGCTTGTTTATTGAGGAACCGATGTCCCGCTCCAGTGTTGCCAGATTGGGCTACTTTTGGTCACTCTGGACGGGTGGATTCGGCAGCTTTTAGACTGGTTGGGCTTGAAATTGTCAATCCCGTCTGGCAACCCTGCGCTCCACTACAGCGCCTGGCTGGGGGGGGTGAGATGGAGCCGGGAGGATGTTGAGTTACCGTTGTGGATAAAATCACCAACATGACAACACGTGTTTCAGATACAATTTTCAGGGGATTTTTTTTTTATGCAGGTATGGCGAGTGCCATGAATTGCTAAACCAAAACGACGGCTATTGAGACACAGCGAGCGAGCCACACACTTTTAATTAATGGATTAAAGAGCCGCACACAGACAGGTAAAATAAAATTGCGTACGTACTAAAGTCTATAAATACCAAATATACTTGAGAATGAGCTTTGTATTTACGCCCTGAGATAGTGGCTCAATTATAGCGGCTGAATTAAGCCAAGTGAGCGGGAGAGGGCAGAGAAGGGTGGCTTCTCTGTAAGATGCATTTGTAGTGAGGCTGATAGGCATAACAATTGTGCACTTATGACTAAAGCATGAAACTTTCTACAGTGTTTTTATAGACTGTAAACTTCATTTTTAGACGTGGAACCACTTCAGATTTGACTTCTGGCGTCAGGTAGACTAAAGGTAGACACTAATTTTCAGGAGTAAAATATTTCTGCAAATCATTCTAGAATTTTGCTGTGCAATCTAGAACTTCCATTACCGCAATGTATAATGTCTGCTTGAGTGCATTATGACATCAAATGGAATATTTAGGATGTATGCAACATTCTTAGAACATGGAAGCAATTTACCATGAGAGGAAGGGGGTTGTGGACTCATTTACCACTGGTACAGGGTTGGAAAACCCTGTGATCATCGACCTTGTGATCAACCCTATGCTCATTCTATAGTATAATATGATATATTATCATTCTAAGGAAAAAATAAATAACGTTTAAAAAAAAGAACATACTATATTCTTTTTCCATTTGTTTTCACTTTATTATTTTAAAAAATCATTTTGATCATTCTATGATCATTCTATAGTATAATATGATATATTATTATCATTCTAAGAAAAGAAAAAAAAGTTTTAAAAAGTTTTTTAAAAGGATGGATATATCAATGGTGGGACACATATGACAGAACGGACATTGTCGGAGGTAACTGCCTCCAGCAGAGGGCAGTAATGCAGCATCAAGGACGTACGCTGCCGTTAAAACCAAAAGAAGAAGAAGAAGACGACGACGACGTGGTCTATTCCCGCGATACCAGGGAACGAGAAGTCGATCTAAGATGGCGGAGTCAGTAAACACACACCGTGCTGAAGCTGAAGACCTTACGAGTGATTAATAAGTTGACAACTGTGACAGAGGGCAAACATTACAGCAGCAATGCAACATCTGTAGTGATGGCGAGATGAAGCTTCATGAACTGACTATGTTACATAGTGAAGGACTTCGCACAATGTCAGGAGGAGAGGACGTGTTGGTTTTTTTTGATTGATTGAAAACTTTATTAGAATGTTTGCAGAAGTAGGTACATGAAAGTACATATTACATACAAGGTCAAACTAAAAGGATAAAAACCCAAGAAAGCCACTGGCTTATTTCAATTGGGGTCCTTGATTTTCAATTCATCGTTACATGTAAGACAGACATAAGAAAAGAACTAGTACTATCTACATGATAATACAGATGTCGTGTATTCTTATTGATTATGAATCAAAGAACAGTTAGTTTAAGACAATTTAATCAGTTACAGGCAGATTCATACATTACATGCGTTCTCCATGGACCTCGGGTGGGAAGAGAGCGCTCTCTGTCCCTCTCTCCCCGTTCCCCTCCAGAGGGGAGGGGCCAGCGTGCATGTGTGTCCCTGCCCAACCCCCAAAGGTCCCTGCTGGTCATCTGTGTCCCTGCATGCCCTGGCATGTGTGTGTGTCTAAAACATACCACATATTCATACATAGATCATACATACTACAGAAATATACGACACATCCCCCCTCGGACCACCCAGAGGGTGTTCCGAAACTAAACTACCATAAAACAAAAACAAAAACACAAAACCCCACAAAACATCCCCAAATTTTTTTTTTTTTTTTTTTTTTTTTTTTTTAAATAAAATTAAAAATTAAAAAATAAACAACAACAGATAGAAAAACTACACCAACACACAACACAAGAAGCACAATAACACAGACCAACCCAGGACCAGTATTAGGAACCAAAGATATCATAAACAAAAAATAGAAAACAACCAATAATAAAAAGAATTTTGAAAATAACAATCACAATTAAACTAAACACAGTTCATCATGCACAAATCAATACAGAAACTTCCAACGACCGATGTTTTCTTTGTCCTTGAAGCGTCAGGGTCAGAGGTTACTAGCACTTGTACCCAGTTGGAGAACAGCCTTTACCGCTGTCTCAGATTGATAACACTTTCATAGTCAGCAGCTTCCATTTTCGTTGCGCTAGGAACAGAACCTCTTTCCTATCTTTGCATAACCACTACATCACTTCTCAACTGACATCAATCCCATACGATATAGAAATAAACAAACAATACACAAATAATGACATTCAGTTATCATAACACATAATTCCCCAACAGTAAGCACAGGACAAAGGGAATGCATTAATGCATAGATCTTCACCTCAGGTGAGGACTAGTCTTCTGAAAAGTTCATTAACGTGGACTGAGTGACTGATTTTCCAAAAACAGTCAATGAGGCCCTGCCTTCTAAGAAAGTCAAAAATCATGTCTGCTATAATAGGTGCTCCTAACCTAGCAAAGTAAGTTTCCCATGCCCCTAAGACCGTTTCCAGCCATGCTATCATCTGCTGTCCATTCCCGTCGTTCCCTTTGATCTGCTGCTTCACTACCCTATTCATAGTCTTTAATCTTTTCCTAACTGGTCGTCGTCCGTCAGTGTCATTGAGGTTAAGGCAGCCGCCTGGTCCCCTCCCACGCTGATCAAGGTCTGGGGAGTCGCCCTCAGCATCATCTGAAGCATGGTGCAGGCACTCGCCAGCATCCCCAGTAGCACAGGTGTCCAGGCTTTGGACACTCCCAGGCTGGACCTCCAGACTGTCAGCACTCTCTGCTTCGTTGGTTTCTGGTTCATTGGCATCTGGACAGCTTTCCACTGTCCCCTCGGTTTCAGGCACTGCCGGTAATGTCACTGGCTGTAACACTGGCATTGCCACTGGCTCTGGCAACACCACAGCATCTCCTCGTAGCTCCTCCTTCTCAGGTTCTCTGGGGACCTCGGCACCTGTTGGCACAACATCCTGCCTACTCTGTACATCCACCCCCCTGTCCACCACCCGTGGCCCTATTGGGGTAGGGATATGCCCAGACACCACTGGTGTACCCACTCTGATGTTGTTTCTCCAACAGACCCCACATTGACCTAAAGCATGGTCAATCTGTTCCATCAAATATGGACTCCAAAACCCATATTTCTTGGTAATCTTGCGTCTTACCTCCCCCCTAGCCACATGTGCTAATCCATGAGCTTCCTGTATTAACATGCCTAATAAATCTGAGGGTGCTACAACCAACCCCTCATGATTCCTCCATAGACCTGTGTCATCCTGACTTGCCCCCCTCGCTAGCCAAACGCTCTTGTCTAACGTAGTTACTCTACTCTGTAACATCAATAAATCCTCAAGTGTGACCATGCCCTGTAATTGCTTTTCATGTGTGACCAGAAGACCTTTACCTGCCTTGTCTGCTCCTGTAATGGCTTTGGCTGCATCCTCTGCAGCCCTGTTACCTTGTGTGACATGTGATGAGTCAGACCTGTGTGTGGCACACTTCACTATAGCTAATTCCTTTGGCTTCATCATGGCTTGTAACAGCTTCATGATCTGTGCGTGATGCTGTATAGGCGTACCATCAGTTCTCTTAAAACCCCGCCCCCTCCATACAGCTCCATTAAAATGACAAACATTATGTGCATAGGCAGAGTCGGTGTACACTGTCACTCTCCGTCCGGTTCCCAAGTTGCATGCTTCTGTGAGGGCAATCAATTCAGCCAACTGAGCCGAGCAAGGCTGAGGAACAATAAACTTTGAATTCTGTGCTTTAACTAAGGAATACCCAGCGCACAAAGTTTCTCCTACCCCGTAACAAGACCCATCAACCCAATATTCTATATCAGCTCCCTTTAAAGGCAAAGCTTGTAGGTCTGTTCTATGCTTAATCACTCTGGCTGTCGATGGAATCTGAACACCGGATGGCATCGTCACCTGACATCCGTCAGGTGTGCATTTTACTGTACAGTTCAATTGGCATAGAGCATCTCTCCCTAGCAGCCCTGTTGGCGTGTGTTCTGACACAAGTGTTGACAGAGTTGCTCTCTGTCCCTTGTACTCTAAGTCTACAAGCTCAGTTGTAGGAATCAGCTGTTTAGTTCCCTCAAATCCGATTGTCTTCACATATTCTCTAGACATAGGGAGGTGCGTGGCGCCTTCAGGCTTCTGTGTCACCACCAGCTGGCACCTCCCACTCGGATCTTCCGGGCACCCCTATAGGCCAGCTGCTGGGCCTCCGTAAGGGTTCATCACTCCTGGAGCAGGTGTAGTAGGGGGCCAATATCCTCCTCCTTGGCTCCCCCCTGCGCCCCCCTGGGGCCTGTTGCAGCAGGCACAGGCTAGATGTCCATTCTGGTCGCATTGGCATGGTTCTAGCATCTCCTTCCCTGCTGCTGTCCATCCCCCTGGTGGTGGTCCTTGGCCAGGCTGTGTGTACATCTGGTATGGAACCGCTTGCACCCCTGGTGGCCCTTGTGGGTATGGATACCCCCCTTGTGGCCCCTGTGGGTAGGACTGGTAAGTAGCAGGATACCCCCCTTGTGGCCCCTGTGAGTAGGACTGGTAAGTAGCAGTCTGCACTCCAGGTGGCTGTTGCTGTGGGGCTAAAGCCTGCACTCCCTCTATGTTCCTCTCGCTTTCAGTCAATTGCAAATGAGTCAATATTCTGAGGGATTCTTCGTCTCGTGCCTTCTGTATCTGAATGTTCTTTCGATATAACTCAACTTGATGAGCTACGTGGTCTATATAAACAGCTTTGTTCATGTGTCGTAGCCCCACCACTTCTGCTAGCTTATCCTTAACTGGGGTAGGAAGCCCTTCTTGTATTTTTTCCCTGATTATGGATTTTTCTAAGGGGTTATCTTCAGCGTCTTTCCCTGTCACACTTCTCCATTGAGAGTGCATACGGGCAACATAACCCCTAGGATTCTCATCCCCCCCCAGTGGCTTCACAATGATATTGTCTGGGTGAATGTGAGTAGGGTAGGTCTCTCTGATTGCTTTCCACAGCCTGCCTCTGTTTTCTGCGAAGAGCTCTGGATCATAAACTGATGTATTGATATATCTATGAAGTCCTGCCTTCATCAATATTTCCTGCATTGTATCCAATCCTGCAATAAAAGCTAAGAGTCTTTTCAGGTCTCCCATCGCGGCCTGCGTTCCTGTCAGTATCACGTCGACCTCTCGCGTCCACGAATGTCCTCCCTCTTGAAGAACTGGGAGTTTCTCGATCACTTCAGACAAATCTGTATGATGCCACGGATGATATTCCATCTTGTTACCCCGAATCAGCACTGGACAGTTCTTTAATGTATTTGATGACATTCGGTGACAATCTCCCTCTTTCTCCGGGCGTCTTCTCCCACCTTTCCTTTCGGCTGTGGCTATCATCTTCCTGACCTCTTCCTCGTCACTCCTGTCGTCCCCTTTTCCCCTTGGCTCCTTCTTCTTCTTCTGGGAATGATCCTCCAGTGCCTTAGCATATGGAGGGGGACTGGGGGCAGAACACAGGTCTAGGGATGAAATGTTCAGTTTCTGTTCCAGTGTCCTGGCCAATTCTTTTTTCTTTTCCGGTTCCATCTGAGCTATTTTCTGTCCCTCTACCTTAAATAGATCTAAAATAGCTAACTCTAACTTGCGTTTCTCTGATCTAATCTTTCCTCTTTGATGTGCTTTGTGCCCATTGATAAGTATCTCCAATGTTGCAATTAATTGTAAATTAATGCTGCCCTCTTTCGGCCACGGCTGTTCAATGTATGCCCAACGGCTATTCCATTTCGTAGACATTTTGCTAATTTCCCTAACAAGAGGATTCATTTTTTCCACTACAGCCATAGGGGATAACGTAGCCAACATTCCACGATGTTCACTAATATCTTTTAACAGCTTCGTGGAATTCGACCCCATTCTACTTTGCTCAATATGCTGACAATATTCTATATTAGATAAGGTGTACGCTTCTTACAACCCACCTTATTTTGTCTTGTTTGCTAAACAAATGCTAGTCCAATATAACTGTATTGACCATCCCCACAAAAACCCTGCAACCTCAGAATAACAGACTTGCCTCTTGTGTATGTCAGTGCAGTATTAACTTAAATCTAATAGCTGTGTAAGTACTTTATACTTAAATGTGTTTCCTAATTGTTTATGAATGTGTCACTTAATTACTCATTCAATACTAATTACAGTTCTGGTCAACACAATTATTAAATCACAAAAGCTGGTCACACCTAAGTATTCACTGATCCACAAAAACCCTTTTACTGCTCAACTATCAAATATGTACTATTCTGCTATTCCTTAATCAAACACTGTGGAAATGACCTAACTAAAATAAAAGATGTAAATTACAAATATTAATCACAACCTGTAAAGAAATCGACTTGTCATTGGGAAGGAATAAAATGATTAATTATTCATTACAATCTGTAAGGAAATCGACTTGTTATTTGAAAGGAACAAAATGATCAATTATCAATTACAATCTGTAAGGAAATCGACCTGCTACTCGGAAGGAATGCACAATCAACTAGACTTAGTCATTTACACTTCATTGATGTAATCCTGTGGAAGAAAACGTCATCCCTAGACCACTATAAACCAATTGATCAAAGTTTTGTGAAAACTGAAAATGAAATAATCTGAATAATTAATTCAATCAATTTGTAATTACTTAAATTAATTGAAGTAACCATCCATTTATTATTGTAAAAGACTATGTCGTCGACCTCAGGCGGATGCACTGATGGAGGACCAGTGTTCCAAAGTGTCTTATCGTATTCCGTCCACTGGAGAGCAGCAAACAATTAAAAAATGTCTTATAGTGTTTCATCCACTAGAGGGCAGTAAACAATTAAAAACGTCCTATCTTGTTTCATCCACTAGATGGCAGTAAATAATTAAAAACGTCCTATCGTGTCTCTACCAGTAGAGGCCGCCACACCGAAGATGTCTTACAGAATGACTATATCTTACCTAAAACTCTCAATCTATCTTTTTTACTTTTACAATCTATACATAAATCAATTGTTAAGTGAAAGGAATGAATGATTAGTTAGAATTATTCACTATATCATCATATACATTGATTTAAAACTTATGGAATCAATCAATTGTTTTGGGAAACAGAAAATGAATGATCTGAATAATTAATTCAACTGATAAGTAATTAATTAAATTAATTAAAGTAATTTAATATAGAACAATCAATTAAAAACATCAATCTATGAGTGATCTCTACAGATCTCTCGTCAACATTCTATGCAAGCAGGCAGGGCCGTTTTATTGGGGTCTGTGACCCTGCTGTGATTCTGCTCAGGGAAAGCAGCCTTGTCGAGGCTCACGCACAAATTGCCTCATATGCTTTGAATCTAACCTAAAGTCACAATCTATCTTTACTTTTAACAAACTATGACAAATATCTTTAAACTACTTTAAATCCCCCGATGATCAATCCACTATCTTTCTATCTTTGAATCACTACAATCTATGTAATGCAACAATCACACGCAACGTGTCTGTATGTTTGAACAACAGGAGAAGAAGGAGGAGAGGGAGGGGCTAGTCTTTGTCCTTCTCTGTGGGGAAACCCCCGCGTGTTTGTAGCCTGCTTTAAAACAATCTCTTTAACACAACTTGTTTTCATAAACGATTACTTTTCACGACACCGCAATATCAAGATTATTTTTCAATCCAGTTTAACTATTATTTATCTCATTCAAATATTCTACGTTCACGTTTCCCTCATAAAAATGGCGTCTAAGAATAGACTCTCTGACACACTGCAAATGGCGTCTAAATGCAAATGGCGTCTAAACTCCGCTGAAAGTACACTGCAACACAATGGCGTCCTTCCAAACAGACAAAAGAGCCTCACATGTTCTCCACTGCTACAATATAAAACAGACTACCGAGTCCACCCACACTCCAACACATAAACACAACCTCACCGAATTTTACACAGACACACACGATATTCCAATACCGTACAAACAAACCTTACCATCAAACACTATATTTTACAAAAAACGGGCTTCCAAGTCCGGCTCTCACCACCCACCCATCAAAGATTATGAAAAGTTTGCTTCTATTCCAACAAGATTACCGTTACACAGATTCTTTTGACTATAACTTATCTGAGATTTACAGCCTATTTTAAACACACCAATCGACTAGAGAGAGATTTCTGCAGAAAATCTACCTTCTTCGTCGAATTGAAGAGTCCGCACAATACTGTAAATTAAGTTATATTATCTCCGTCGCTTGCTCGCCATTACTGTCGTGTATTCTTATTGATTATGAATCAAAGAACAGTTAGTTTAAGACAATTTAATCAGTTACAGGCAGATTCATACATTACATGCGTTCTCCATGGACCTCGGGTGGGAAGAGAGCGCTCTCTGTCCCTCTCTCCCCGTTCCCCTCCAGAGGGGAGGGGCCAGCGTGCATGTGTGTCCCTGCCCAACCCCCAAAGGTCCCTGCTGGTCATCTGTGTCCCTGCATGCCCTGGCATGTGTGTGTGTCTAAAACATACCACATATTCATACATAGATCATACATACTACAGAAATATACGACACAGACAAATAACTATTACTATCTACAATATAAACGTACATCCATCATGGGAAGAACAATACAACAAAACATAAGGTATGTACAGCGGGTAGGACAGGTGGGGACATACACCACAGGTGGGGGCGGGGGACAAAACACAAAGTATGTACAGTGGGTAGTTCGGGTCTTTTAATCTGATTTTTGTTTTAGAGGGTCCAGTTACGGATTGCAGCCTCCTGTAAATGTTTTTTGAGAGTGGTTTTGAAGGTGGGCAGTGTTTTGCACTCCTTTAAGATTATAGGAAGGGCGTTCCACATCTTTACTGCATAGTTTGCAAACGAGTTTAAACCCTTGTTTGTGGTGCAACGCGGTTGAACGTGGTTCGTGGAGCTTCCTCTGGTGTTGTATGTGTGGACGTTGTTCACTTTTTGGAAGTATGTTGACAGGTACTTGGGTGTCTTTGTGGTGTAGCGTATCTTGAAGACTAGGCCCAGTGCAAGCTGCTGCACTCTGTCAACTACTCGTAGCCAATCAAGGCTCAAAAAATGATCAGCGGTTAGATGTGTCCTAGGGTTGAGGCCTAGCAGAAGCCTAACCAGTTTATTTTGGGCTGTCTGGAGTCTTGTTTTATGGGCCTTTGTGGTTCTATAGTACCATGATGTTACGGCATAGTCGAAGTGACATTGAATGAGAGCTCCTGGTCATTGTTAAAGGTAAGAATGGTCTATTATTATTTGATATTATTAGAGATATTGATTAATCTATGAATCAAATTAACTCGGGGTGGTGGGTAGCCTGTCGGTCTGTTCTTGTTGCCGTTTGTGTATGGACATGACGTCATTCTGAGCAAACGGCCAGCGCGCTGTAGCTGATAGCTGTCCAGGCCAACCATAGGGTCTATGAGTAGGGTTAGGGTTAACTAACGGTCTATGAGTAGGGTTAGGGTTAACTAACGGTCTATGCTGTAGGGTTAGGGTTAACTAACGGTCTATGCTGTAGGGTTAGGGTTAACTAACGGTCTATGCTGTAGTAGGGTTAGGGTTAACTAACGGTCTATGCTGTAGTAGGGTTAGGGTTAACTAACGGTCTATGCTGTAGTAGGGTTAGGGTTAACTAACGGTCTATGTGTTATGTTCAATAACGGAGTCGAACTCAGAGCTTATAGTCGGAGCTGGCGACTCCATTTAATCAAACACGAGTGTAACACAAAACGTAATACGGCACATGTCGTAAAGCCCAAACTGTCGTAAACACAGACGTAACATTTCCCCCCCCCTCACACAACCTAGGTGTGATACTCAGTCATGTAATCACGCAAGTGCTCGGGCCTGTTGCGTGCTCGAACCAGACGTGGCTCTGGTGCAGCCACAGCCACTGGTGGCGGCTCCACGCCTTGGGGCTGAGCCTGGTAGGCCGGGGTTGCTGCTTCATCCAACCGTGCGGCTGGCAAGACTGTGGAAGAGGCCACACTCAGCGCTGGGCCAGGGGGAGGCTGCACCTTACGCAGGCGGGTAGCATGCCAGCGAGTGCCGTCGGCGAGCCTAAACGAGGCCGGGCCAAGCTGTTTGCTGACCTGGACAGGGTCAGACCAAAACGACTGGAGTTTGTTGTCCCGATGAGGTCGTCGGATCCTGACCCAGTCCGACACAGCGATGACAGGTGGCCTAGCACGTCTGGCCCTGTCGAAACGATCCTTCATCAAGCGCTGGTGTTTGGTGACTGTGGCTTGAACTGGATGGACCGGGGGCTGAGCTAGTATAGGGCGGAGCCTATCGAGAGGCAGCTGGAGCTCCCGCCCCAGCATAAGGGAGGCTGGGGAGACTCCTGTAGTGGCGTGTTGCGTGGCCCGATAATGCAACAGCGTCTGGAGGAGGCTGGTGGTGAGCGTGCACCCTTGTGCCAGGTGGGCCCTGATGCCATTCTTCAGTGTTTGGTTCAGCCGTTCCACCCCCCCGTTCGCAGCAGGGTGGTAGAACGCTGTGCGGATGTGGTGGATCCCTTTACCCACTAGATAGGAGGACAGTTCATGGGAAACCATTTGAGGGTTGTCAGTCGTGATCCTCTTGGGCAGGCCCCAACGCGCAAACAGAGCGTCGAGAATGTCGATCAGCACCTTTGCTGTGACCGAGCCCACAGGTGTCACCTCTGGCCACTTAGAGTGGAGGTCGTAGGTCACAACGAGAAAACGCTGGTGATGTGGTACCCCATGCAGCTCGCCGCAGATATCCAGTTGCAGGTGCTCCCAGGGTTGAGATGGCCAGTCCAACGGCTGCATGGGCGGGGGTGGAGCTGGAGCCCTGGTCTTACCACTAAGGAGACAGGCAGTGCAATCCTTGACCAGGGTTTCGAGTTCCCTGTCGATGCCTGGCCACCACACAACCTCACGACAGCGCTGTTTGAGCCTGACTATGCCCAGGTGACCCTTGTGCGCCATAGCAAGGATACGCGCCCGAAGGACACCTGGGACCACAGTGCAGAACCCGCGAGCGACACAGGTGTCATTCCAAACCGACAACTCCTCCCTGATCCTGGAGTAAGTGAGTAGCTCGTCAGGTACTCTTACCGGCCACCCCTGCGTGATGTAGGTTGAGAGTGTAGAGAGGGTGGGGTCATCGGCTGAGGCATCCCGGAGCTCCTTCAGCGACACCGTCTCCTGTGTGGAGGAGCTGGACGAGGTCATGCTCAGCCTGGTCCAGTCCGGGGGTCAAGGTTAGGGCTGTGGGTGGGCTGGGGATTGCGCGTGATAGCAAGTCGGCTACCACGTTGTCTCGTCCTGGCGTGAACTGTAGCCGATAGTTGTACTGTTGCAGGCGGTCGGCCCAGCGGTGGAGGCGGAGTGGCTTGTGACCGGTGCCAGACGTGGCCAGGAGGGTGATGAGGGCCTGGTGGTCTGTCCTCAGTGTGAATAGCCGTCCATAGAGGTACATGTGCCAGCGCTCACATGCCCAGAGGCATGCTAGGGCCTCCCGCTCCCCCACCGAGTACTTCTGTTCCGTGGGGCTGAGAGCACGGGAGGCGAAGGCGATCGGTCTCTCCACCCCCCCTTGCAGCTGGGACATCACCGCACCAATGGCTGTGGCAGAGGCGTCGCACGTGACAAGAGTGGGGCTGGCCAGGTCGAAATGCGCCAGGACCGGTGGCGAGGTGAGTTGGGCCTTCAGGAGGCGTACGGCGTCTGAGCAGGCAGACGTCCAGAGCCAGGGCTCGTCATGCTTCAACAGCTTCCGCAGTGGTGTGGTTGTGGCCGAGTACTGTGGCAGGAAACGGAGGTAGTACGCCGTCATGCCTAGAAAGGAGGCCACCTGAGCGGCTGTGGTGGGCTCCGGGACATGATGGATGGCCTCGGTGTTCGAGTGCAGCGGGTACGTGCCATCAGCTGAGAGGCGGAACCCCACAAAGTCAATGGCTGGGGCGGCGAATACACACTTCTCACCATTGAGTGTGAGGTGATGCTTGGCCAATGCGCTGAACACACTGTGGAGACGCTCGTCGTGGCTCTCGACGGTGGCCCCGTGAACCACGATGTCATCAAGATAGATGGCCACACCTGGGATCCCAGCGAAGATGGAGGCCATGATCTTTTGGAAGCAGCTGGGGGCGGAGCTTAAACCGAAAGCCATGCGTTTGTAGCGGAAAACCCCTCTGTGAGTGATGAACGCTGTGAGGTTGCGGCTCTCGGGGTGTAGTGGCACTTGGAGGTAACCCTGACGGAGGTCCAGTTTAGAGAACACGCTGGACCCGTAGAACTGGGCGGTGAGCTCCTCTATCGTTGGCAGGGGGTATTTGTCAGGGATGATGGCCTTGTTTACCGCTCTCAGATCCACGCAGATGCGCAGCCCCCCAGACTTCTTCTTCGCCACCACCAGGTTGGAGATCCAAGGCGATGCATTCACCTGCTCAATGATGTCGCTATCGAGCATGCTCTGTAGTTGAGAGGAGATGTCATCGCGGAGAGCCAGGGGGGAGCGGCGGAGGGGCTGTATAACAGGCATCACTGTAGGATCTAACAGAGGCTGGTGGGCAAAAGTGTCGAGGCAGCCTACACCGCTGAACAGCGCAGGCCACTGTTGCTGCCAGGGGATGGAAACGGTGTGAATCTCTGAGCCAGCTGTGTCTAGCAGGGTGAAACCGAGGGCGTTGAACAGGTCGAGGCCTAACAAGTTGGTCCCGTGGCGTGCAACGTTGAACCTGAAAGCCGGCAGTGTCCTCTCCCCGTACTTCACAGGCAGCTGAAAATGTCAATCTTAGAGTTGGCATAGCCACGCAGGGTGGTGGAGGGCAACCCCAGGGGCACATGGGAGAAGAACTGTGTATAGGTCGTCAAGTTCACAAGGGACACTGTGGCTCCAGTGTCTAGGAGGAGCGGCAGAGTGACATCACCAACCATCAACGAGCATGTTTGAATGGCGCTCGTCCTGAGCTGACATTATGGATGACTGTGGTAGGTGACTGGGAAGCTCTAGCTGGGGCAGACCTGCAGACCTTGTGAAAGTGGTTTAGTCTCCCGCAGTTGGAGCAGGTTTTACCACGGGCTGGGCATGTCTGAGCTCTTGAATTGTGTGCAGAAGAGCCGCAATTCCCACACGGCTGGTGTGGCTGGTCGCGTGACCGAGAGGCCAGTAAAATGCTCTCCCCGCCGCTGGTTGCACTCACGTGGAGGAGGGGCACCTGTAGGCTGTGCGCGCCCTCTGCCGGTGAGCGGGGAGAGGCTGAAAAACTAACTGCACATTCTAAAGCTGTTTCAACCTGGGCCGCCATGTTCAGAGCTGCTGATAATGTAAGTTCATCATTTTCCAGTAACAGTTTTTCCCTAATCTTGTCACAGTTCGTGTGTAAGATGAGTTGGTCTCTTATCATTTCGTTCTGTAATGTCCCGAACTTGCATACGCTCGCCAAACCCCGCAGATCAGCCACATACTGTGTCACTGTCTCACCTGTTCGTTGGTGTCTTCGTCTGAATATGACGCGGCGGAGAAGAGCGCTTTGTGGAGGGGCGAAGTGTTGCTTCAATAGTTCCACAGCGTCTGTGTATCTCGCCGCAGGGCCGATAGTTTCAAACACGCGCTGACCCTCCGTTCCCAGGCAGTGCCGCAACAGCGCATATTTCCTCTTGTCTGATACATCCTCCAAGCCGGCAGCTAGGATGTATGTTTCGAAAGAGGAAATCCAGCGGCCCCACGGAATCGGTGGTTCTGCCGGGACTGCTAGGAAAGGAGGGGGTGTTGGTAGAGAACAATCAGCCATCGCTCGTCGCCAATGTTATGTTCAATAACGGAGTCGAACTCAGAGCTTATAGTCGGAGCTGGCGACTCCATTTAATCAAACACGAGTGTAACACAAAACGTAATACGGCACATGTCGTAAAGCCCAAACTGTCGTAAACACAGACGTAACACTATGCTGTAGGGTTAGGGTTAACTAACGGTCTATGAGTAGGGTTAGGGTTAACTAACGGTCTATGCTGTAGGGTTAGGGTTAACTAACGGTCTATGCTGTAGGGTTAGGGTTAACTAACGGTCTATGCTGTAGGGTTAGGGTTAACTAACGGTCTATGAGTAGGGTTAGGGTTAACTAACGGTCTATGCTGTAGGGTTAGGGTTAACTAACGGTCTATGCTGTAGTAGGGTTAGGGTTAACTAACGGTCTATGCTGTAGTAGGGTTAGGGTTAACTAACGGTCTATGCTGTAGTAGGGTTAGGGTTAACTAACGGTTAGGGTTAACTAACGGTCTATGCTGTAGGGTTAGGGTTAACTAACGGTCTATGCTGTAGTAAGGTTAACTAACGGTCTATGCTGTAGTAGGGTTAGGGTTAACTAACGGTCTATGCTGTAGTAGGGTTAGGGTTAACTAACGGTCTATGCTGTAGGGTTATGACATTTCAACAGCTACAGTTCTCTCTCCTTCTCACATGCACTCTCTCTCTTTCTCTCAATGTTTCAGTTTAGTTTCTTTATTGGCATGGGAAACATACACTCATTGGCCACTTTATTAGGTTTTCAACTGCTCGTTAATGCAAATATCTAATCAGCCAATCAAGTGTGACTTTGAACGTGGTATGGGTGTTGGTGCCAGACGGGCTGTTTTGAGTATTTCAGTAAGTGCTGATCTACTGGGATTTTCCCACACAACCATCTCTAGGGGTAACAGAGAATGGTCAGAAAATTAGAAAACATCCAGTGAGTGGCAGTTCTCTGGGCGAAATTGGTGGTGGTTATGTTATGGTGTGGGACCAAAATCTCTGAGGAATGTTTCCAGCACCTTGTTGAATCTATGCCATGAAGAATTAAGGCAGTTCTGAAGGCAAAAGAGGGAGTCCAACCCAGTACTAGCAAGGTGTGCCTAATAAAGTGGCTGGTGAGTGTACATTTACATTGCCAAAGCAAGTGTGAAGATAAAAAAAAAGAATGTAATATACGACCAGGTGGCCGCTGCTGTACAAACTGGCAGTAGTCAGTCTATAAGTAGAAGGCCGCAAGGGAATTTTCCTGGATGCACAGCGTACCGGTTTTTTACCCTTGCCTGCTTGTGTGTTCTGTCATCAACGTTCTGTCATCAACTCAATCAACTTGATTTGATTTGTTTTGATTATTTCTTTCTCTCTCTCTCTCCTTCTGTCTCCCCCCTCCCTCCCCCCCCCTCTAGTCTCCGTGGTAACTGTGTAGGAATGGAGGGAACCAATGCGCTGGCCAACGCTCTGAAGACCAACAGAAGCCTCCGCTCCCTGAAGTGAGTCTGACCCCAGTATAACTTCTTTATAGCTTCATCTAACCTCATTGGCTAAGCACCAGGCGCTCCTTAACATCCAATCACAATCACAACTCTGGGGCGACAGAGGGCCTGGAGGTGGTCAGGACAATGTGTGTGTGTGTGTGTGTGTGTGTGTGAATATGTGTGTGTGGGTGTGTGCGTGCGTGCATGTCTGTGTGTGTATGTGTGTGTATGAGCGTGTATAGTACCTCTTAATTAACAGCACATTCATGAACTCAATGTTCGTCACACAGCAAGGGTTGGGTTTGTCATGACGATGGTAAGTGGTAATGTCACAGTACGACCTGGTACATTATTTACATACATTACATACATTATTTATAATTTTATATATAACAATATGACTCAGGAACAAAGGAAGCTGTAGAATATGATTCAGGAACAAAGCCCACGTGTGAGCTACTGCAGCGAGACTTTATACTTTATTGATTCCTGAGGGGAAATTCACACACACACACACACAAAAACAGACACACACACACACAAAGCTTGTAAACCCTCTTTGACTGAATGTGTGTGTGTGTGTGTATGTGTGTGTAGTCTACAGGAGAACTCTCTGGGGATGGATGGAGCTATATTCATCGCTACAGCCCTGAAGGGAAACCACCAACTAGCTTATATCAAGTGAGACTAATCTGCTATGGTCCTACCTGTGTGTGTGTGTGTGTTTGTGCGTGTGCGTGTGTGTGTGTGTTTGCATGCATGTGTGTGTGTGCCTGCCTGTGTGTGTGCGAGTGCGTGCATGCTTGCGTGCCTGTGTGTGTGTCTGTGTGTGCCTGCCTGTGTGTGTGAGTATGCTTGTGTGCTTGTGTGTGTGCACACAAGTGTATGTGTCTTGTGTGCATGTGTGCGCGCATGTGTGCATTGCGTGAGTGTACTGTGTGTGTGTGTATAATATATAACATATGATGTATATGTTTGTATGTGTGTGTGTGTGTGCATTCGTGTGTGTGTGCGTGCGTGCATGTGTGTGTGTGTGTGTGTGTGTGTGTGCGTGCGTGTGTACATATGTGTCACGTTCTAATGCTTTGGTCCGCATATCGGGATCTGATGTAATGATCAGACTTTTCTTTCTAAAAATGTGAAAACTTTTCTTCGTTGTTGAAAATCAATGACACATCGCTAGTCAACTAACACAGCTTGTTTTGTGAGCCCGCTAACAATATAAAGTAGTGTTATAGTTAACTAGGTAGCAGTGGGGATTACTCACCGAATCTATTGCGTTACAGTATTTTGGCTTGACTAGCGAGTTCGTCAAAAGTCCCAACATTTTGATTGGTTGCCGATATGAGGAACAAAAGACTACAATGTGTCACATATCAATGTCGCTGTCCTCCTCCAGCCTGCAGGGGAACGGTGTGGGAGAGTCGGGGGCAAAGGTCATATCAGACGCCATCAGGACCAACTCCTCAGACTGTGTGGTGGAGATATGACATGGGGCCAGGGGTCAGTACTGTTGATTGTACTGTACTGTGGAATCCCCACTTTAACTTATTTAATTTTTTATTTTTTATTGGGGAAACATGTGAAATAGTGGGGAGACAGATCAATTTTAATCAAACTATTTATATATAGCACATTTCGTACACAGAGACAATACATAGCGCTTTACAATAAAAACAACAACATCCAAAAATAGCGATCAGACTAATGGACTAAGAGCTGGCCCAAGTAAAGGCACGGCTAGGAACGTGTTCTAAGATGTCCACAGTGACTGTCCCCTCTGGTCCTCTGGTCCACAGTGACTGTCCCCTCTGGTCCTCTGCTCCACAGTGACTGTCTCCTCTGGTCCTCTGGTCCACAGTGACTGTCCCCTCTGGTCCTCTGCTCCACAGTGACTGTCTCCTCTGGTCCTCTGGTCCACAGTGACTGGCCCCTCTGGCCCTCCGGCTGTCTGTTCCAGAGGCCTCCTGAGAGGCTTCCTGAGAGGACCCGTAGGAACATTCATCCTGGGGGTTAGGGTCTTGTAGAGGCCTGGGGAGGCTGGTGGAGGTAGAACGGCCGGTAGGACGGGCTCATTGTATGGAAAGGAATGGTTACCCTACGTGGTTGTGTTAGCACTAGGTTAGCATAAGTTAGTATATATAGACTCCACTCATATAAGCCAGTAGTCTTTGGCTTGTTGTGGTGTACACTGTAAGTCAGGGGAGGCTGGTGGAGGCAGACGTCGGTGTTTGGTACCATTCCTCGTTACGTTCACACATTACCGTTGGCCGTCCTCCCATGTGGACCTCCCTTCGTGTGGACCACTGTACCATGATTAATGTCATCTCGTCACGTCCTCATGGCTGGTTGGAGTAAGCTCCTGATCACCATGGGAACCAAACAATGTACTGTCCATGGCTTTTTATTTATTGAATCAATATTTGACAGAGATATGTTGGAATTATAAATATTCATGTGCTGTATGTTTATTTTTATTAAATACTGACATTTTCTTTCAAAACATCAGTGTGTGGAGTGTTTATATAATAATGTAACCTGGTAGTAAACAGCCTGCCAGTGAATCAGGGTAGGAGACAAGAGGAAGCTGCTCTGACAGTTCTATGACTCTAAGCCGTATTGTTCACTCCAAGGCCGCCGTGAAGTAGCTTCATCTTTTACATCCATTTCACAGGGTTGCCACGCTTGCCTTGAAATCATTTTCCATACCACCTCTTGGTTTTCCAGGTACCATGTTTTGTGATGATATCTGTGATGATAGAATTGTTAGAAGTTTGACTGGAGGTCAATGCAAATTTATGTTTTTTGCTATGTTATATATTTAAAAAATCATGAAATAGAGGTTGATGTGTATCCTTTCAGTCTGCCTCCATCCATGTGGATGAACGATCCAACCCAATGGCCTGAGGTGTCATATAACCCTAACCCATATCCTGACATATACAACTACCTTATTGAATCTCCAGATAATGTATTTCTGACATCTATCACTTGCTTAAGATACTTTATTTTTCTGTTTTGGTAGTCTGTCCAATGTGACACTTGCCCTCCTTCACCGGCCCTAGTTTTGGATCTAGCTTGCTGTTCATTATTTTGATAATAAATCATAGCTAGCTACAGTACAGGCCAAAAGTTTGGACACACCTTCTCATTCAATGTGTTTCCTTTATTTTCATGACTATTTACATTGTAGATTCTCACTGAAGGCATCAAAACTATGAATGAACACATGTGGAATGTACTTAACAAAAAAGTGTGATATAACTCTAAATATGTCTTAGATTTTAGATTCCTCAAAGTAGCCACCCTTTGCTTTTTTGTTGTTAATAAAATAAAAAAGTGTTGTTGTTAATAAAATATATAATAATAATATTAAATATATATATATATATAATAACATATTATTATTAACACATTATATTTAATATTATTATTATATATTTTATTAACGACAAAAAAGCAAAGGGTGGCTACTTTGAGGAATCTAAAATATAAGACATATTTAGAGTTATTTCACACTTTATTGTTAAATACATAATTCCTATGTGTTCATTCATAGTTTTGATGCCTTCAGTGAGGATCTACAATGTACCAAATAGTCATGAAAATAAAGGAAACGCATTGAATGAGAAGGTGTGTCCAAACTTTTGGCCTGTACTGTATATACACATACATATACTATATATACACCATACAGGCTAAATACTGATTAACAGTTCATCACTTTGGCAAATGCATCATCATTGAACAGATTTATTCATTATCCTATTTTCAGAAAACTAATGTAACACTCTCATCTAGGGATTTACACGGCAAGTCAAATGATTCATTTTTATTTATTTATTTATGTATTTAGACCACACAGCTTCTACCCCAGGGCCATCCAGGCCCTGAACACAGCAAAGACCTAGGTTCTGGGCCCTGGACAGTCTGGACGGATTGATGGCAGCTGCTGGACTGAAAAAATCAGGTGTAGTGCTGAGGCACAAATATGTACATTTCAAGCCTGCAAACTGCGACACTTTAAATGAATGTGCAATAACACTATGTGCAATATGACAACCCTAGTCGTCTATCTGTACGGTATAGTATAGTGGATAGTGTACATAGCCTTTATTTATGTAAACCAGCTCCTTCCCTTCTTGTGTTTTTTTTTCTTTTTTTTTCTTTCCTAGCACCAGGGGAGCCACCCCTCCTAAATTTCGTTGTTTGGTACCTGTACTGTAGCAATGACAATAAAGACCATTCATTCATTTACGTAGGCCGCAATGTGTTAATGTGATGATAAATGGTTAAAGAAAGGAAGGGTGAGATGGTGGAGTGACATGTAGGATTGGTTAATTATCTGGTTGACTGGAAGGAAGCTGTGTGTGTGTGTGTGTGTGTGTATTGACGTGTGCGTGTGTGTGTATTTTCATGTGTATGTGTGTGTGTATTTTCATGTGTATGTGTGTGTGTGTGTGTGAGCAGCTCAGAAGTCGTTGTCGCTCTCCTGCAGCAGCTGGGAGCGGAGGGAGGTGGGCCGGGCCGGTTTAGGCGCCGCCACCTCCAGACTGTCGTTGTCGTCCTCCAGGTCCTCCCCCTCCTCTTCCTCCCCCTCTTCATCATCCTCGTCGATCTCGCTGTCCTCCGACTGCCCGGGGAACCCACCGCAGAGAGAGACACCGTCACACACAAATACATTTAAATACACCTACATACATACATACATACATACAGTCGAGCTGCTGCTGCTGCTGTTCTACTAAGGGCCAAATTCCACCGCAAGCGTCAACCTTACCTTACCTACGCGGTGCGTGTGAGTCTCACTTAGGCACCCTTTCTAGCAGGTTGTAGCAGCCCCACCTGCTGCTGCTGCTGCTGCTCACTCGCTAGAGAATAGAAGGCTCGCCTGTTCAATGCATGTTTTTCAGCGCGAGGCCGACGTGATAGAAATGATCTACAGCAACATAGACTACAGTTTCAATGTGTTAAATCAACACTATCTGTTTCAAAGCAGCAACCCCATGTAGTAGAATTATATTATGTTAACATCAGGTGAAGGGCAGTACTTTTCCAGTGATTTCTCCCTCTCTCACCACGGTAACATTGTGTCGCGTGAAATGACATGTCGTTGGCAGGATTGCGAAATATTAAAACATGCGCTTCTCTCTGGGTCTCCCTGTCTATGTGCGCGACTGCGTTCTGGTTATAGCCGTCTAATCGCTCATTAAGGACGGATGACAGCAGAGACTGAACCCAGAACACTTCATAATGAAATGAAATGAAACATTATATTATTGATGGCCATTATCAAAGGCAAACTCAATGTACAAAGACAGGGCTGACTGTAGCACCGCCGCGGTAGACACGCAAGTGCCGTAAGAGAAACAGGCGTCCAGTGAGTGACGTCGCAAAAAGTCCAGCTAAAGTTCCGCCACGCACACACGCCGCTGAGGTAACGTCGCCAGTGTAATTTAGGCGTGATTAAGGCAGCGATTCACAATCCTGGTCCTGGAGAATCTGTGATCCGTGTCAGGTTTTTGTCCCAGCCCAGCGCTAACACACCTGATTCAGCTGATCTCCAGGGCCTATTTGTTCAAAAAACGTTTAATCTGGATCAGAATAATCCTGATTCATTTTTTTCTATCCAGGATCAGATCGAGCTGTCTGATCTCCACCTATACGACTCAAAATCAGCCAGATAGATCTGATCCTGGGTCGGATCTTTCTGATCCTTTAATCTGGAATCTCCAGATGAAACGTTTTGAACAACTGAGGAGGTGAGCTGCTGGGTTGGAACAAAGACCAGGAGTGGTGCGGCTCCTCTCCAGGACCAGGAGTCAACAACACCAGCTTACATACAATATACTTACAGCACACAGGGGACACAGGGGAGGCTGGTGGAGGTAGAAATCAGAAATGCATACGTGTTTGATACCATTCCTCATTCCGTTCCATGCATTAAAATGGCCCCGTCCTCCGATTTCTACCTCCACCGGCCTCCCCTGATTTACAGTGCGTACAATGACAGGTCAAAGACTACTGGCTTCTAGGAGCGGAGCACACACACGTACACGCACACACACAACTGGACATGCACACACTTATGCTAAGTTAACGCTAACACAACCATGTAGGGAAATACTGCAACTCTAAGCTGCTGCTGGAACTATCAAACAGAGCCAGATGTCCACATCTGATTGGCTAGCCACACAGGGATCGGCTGATGCCACATCCATCATGGATGTGCCGGGGACTACTTCCTGGTCCTGCACCCACCTTTCTTTCCCTCCGCGTGCGGCCGCGGAGGAGGGAGGGGGGACCCCCCACCCTGGGCTTTACACAGGGGTGTAGTGGAGAGAGACACAAAGGAAGGAAAGAAAGCTTAAATGAAAGAAGGAAAGGAGAAAGGACACATAATGTCCTTCTCCTGTCACAGCAGTCCATATCCACCTTCGAATTCCATGCTGTTTCTGTCACCTCCCCTGTCAAACTCTTCCCTGAGGACGGCGCACCGCTCTCAGTACTGGGTGACTTCAACATCGTCCCTGCAAGCTTGTAGAATAGGGCTCCGGGCAGCTGAGAGGGAATGGAGAAAAACCGGCCTCCCTGATGACCTAAAACCTTATCTTTCTCTCTCCTCCTCAACGACACCTCATCTGCATCAGCTGCTAAAGCTTCTTACTACCATTCCAAAACCCAATCCTCTGCCTCTGACCCAAGGAAACTGTTCTCCACATTTTCACTCCTCAACCCTCCTCCTCTCCATCCTCCTCTGTCCTCCCTGTCTGCAGATGACTTTTTCCACTTTGAAAATAAGGTTGATGACATTAGCAGCTCTACCTCTCGCCAACATTGCTACCACCCCCCTGATAATACTGGTCACATCCAAACAGGCAACCACCTGACACCTCGATCGCCCATCCCCCCCGCCCCCCCCCCTATCTCCAATCCATTTCCAAAGACCTTCTGTTCCCTACCACCATAATCAACTCCTCTCTATCCCCGGGATCTGACCCAGCTGCCTTCAAGGCAGACAGAGTTAAGCCTCTCCTCGAGAAACCAACTCTTGACCCGTCTGCTGTCCATAACTACAGACCGGTATCTGAAAACCCTTGAGCGTGCTGTCTCTAACTCACAATCTCCTTCAGAACAACCTCCTTGACCTGCACCAATCCAGCTTCAAGGCTGGGAACTCAACTGAGACTGCTCTCCTTGCTGTCACAGAGGCCCTCCACTCTGCTCGACATGGGTTAGGGTTAGGACCCCTGTGACATAACAATAAACTTGAAACGCTCTCTCATCGACTGTGATCGTCAAGCAGAACGCACCAAAGGCTCACGCAGGCTCACAGCGCCCGTCGCCATGGTTACCGTGACCGTGGTACTGACCTCCTCGCTGTCGCCGCCCTGCATGTTGCCGATCAGCCTGGCTCCGCCCCTTCCTGCAGGGACAAAGGTGAAGGGTCAGAGATTAGGGTTGAATTGAACAGCTGCTGTACTGTACACTGGGGGGTGGGGGCTTGTGTGTGTGTGTGTGTGTGTGTGTGTGGGGGGGGGGGGGTGCGTATACATATATGTGTGTGTGTGTGTGTGTGCGTGTGTGTGTGTGTGTGTGTGTGTGTACCGGTCAAGGAAGCGTTGCGGGTGGGCCGTGGTTTGGGGGGTCTGCGCTCGTCTGTGTCGCTGTCGGATCCCTCGTCCTCTGGAATGTCCATGTCCGAGTCCTCGTCTTTGGCTGGGACAAACACCACCACAACAACAACAACAACAACAACAACAGCAGCATTCAGGGGAGCGTCCGCTAAACAGTGACTCAATAAGCCCAATAACCGTCTGGTTGATTATTGTGGAAGAACGTGTGATCGGAATTAATCACAACATTTTTGTGAGGGTTTGTGTTCATGATTGAGCATACATTTGTGTGTGTGTGTGTGTGTGTGTCACCTCCACTCCTCATTAATCTCTTCTCCTCCTCCCTCAGTTTGTGTTGCATCGTCCGAAGGGTGTTTTCTGTCTCCTGAGAGAGAGAGACAGAGAGAGAGAGAGAGAGAGAGAGAGAGAAACTGTTTGGTGTGAAGGCAAGGCAAGTTTATTTGTATAGCACATTTCATACAACAGTGGCAATTCGTACAGCATTAAAAAATACAGCAAGAGGAGGATAGTAATAAAATAAAAATGAATATATATATAGAGAGAGAAATTAATAGATAAACATGTAACAGGATAATAGACAATGAATACATTGAATTATAAGCAGATATACGCAATGAATTATAAGCAGATTTATAGATAAGAAGTAAATAGATAAAACATTTAATAAGATAATGGTTAATGGATAAAAAGACATTCATAGAAGTGCTAGTGTTTAATCATAACAGCTGCAAAACATGAAGGTTTTTTAGCTAAGTTTTAAATATTTTTAGGGCTGACGTGTTGATTTCTTCAGGGAGTTTGTTCCAGGAGCATGCGGCAGAGTGACTGAAAGCTGCTGCACCATGTTTTGTTTTCACTCTTAGAATGATTAGCTGATTAGTCTCAGCTGATCTTAGGGGCCTTGCTGGAATATAGGGTGGGAGGAGATCTGATATGTATTTTGGTCCAAGACCATTTTGTGATTGTATGCAATTACAAGGACTTTGAATTAAATTCCCTGAGAGTCTGGTAGCCAGTGTAGGGATCTCAGGATTGGTCTAACGCAGGGGTCTTCAACCTTTTTCAACCCAAGGACCCCTTGGATGAGAGACAAACAGAACAGGGACCCCCACATGTAATATATATATATAAGTGTGGGGAACATGACGCGTTCCGACCTGCAGAGGGAGCTACAGGACAGTTGGTGAAGGGATGAGGGCGCGATTGGCACCGGCTGATGCCAATCGGGGCCTCATCAACGCGCGCTCTTAATGTGTTGCTTTGTTCTCCCCCGGGATCCAGAGTAGGACGCAGTAACCAGAGAACGGAGGAAGCGGGGAGAAGCAGCGGAGAGTCGGGTGCAGAGAAACGTCCAGAGCGCTACAGGAGAGCCGCGACCGGAAGGGTCGGGCAGGAAGCGAGCGGGGACGTTCTCGCCTGAGCGAGGCTCAGCCAAACCGGACTCCAGACCAGCTGCTCCCAAATAAAACCCATTCATAAACTGCCAAAGCCTATTGTCTGTCTCCCTCTGTGCCCGAACCTGTTACAATAAGCCTATAATAACTTTTATATTTACTTCATTCACCTTTTATTTCACCATATTAACCTATTTATATACTGGGTTATTAGCCTATATGTGTTTAGGATTGATAAAACGTTCATGCATAATTATGATTGGTTATTATTATTATTATTATTATTATTATTATTATTGTTGTTGTTGTTCTTGTTCTTGTTGAGGCTTATATTTTCTATTATTATTTTTCAACAATGAAACTTTTAGCTTCAGGAAGCAAGGTATGCCTACCCAGGCAGAGCATCATGTCATCCTCAGGCTGCAGTCTGGAACTGTATTTGCTCTTCAGGTAGGTGAGGGAGGAGAATCCTCTTTCACAAAGATAAGTTGTTGCAAAAGGCAAGAGGCTCACCATGGCCTTTGCTGTCAGTTGGGGGAAGTATTTCTGGCAATGGATCCAGAACTGGGTGAGAGGCTGTGACTCGTACACATTCTTGTGTGTACTGTCTGTGGTTAGGTCGATCAGCTGATCTTCCTCAGCGGCTGTCAGGTTTGAGCCGTCGGATGCATTGTCTTTGAATGATAACCGTATCCATGTCTTGTGCTTTCTCCAAGACTCAGTCTCAGAAAAGTACTTCTCAAATTGACTTTCGAGTGCCTCCAAGTGATCAACAATTGCGCATTTCACATCAGGCGAGGGCGCATTGAAATACGCAGCCAGCTCCGAGCGGTTTTGGCCAACCAGAATCTCGAGGATAGCTGTGTGTAATTCAAAGACGCGCGCCAATACTGATCCACGGGAAAGCCATCTGACCTCGGAATGGTAAAGGAGCGTGTTGTGTTCCTCTCCTATAGCGGCGCATAGAGAAGCAAAGAGGCGGGTTTGTTATTATCAAACTAGTAACTAAATTAGTAACGTTATGCTAGTTATTAATTAACGTTAATTTCGCAATGAAGACCGAACTGCAGCGTTTTAGCCAACACCTAGCTTGCTAGACAGGTGTGTTTTTTTTCCAGCTGACGTTATGTTAGACTCTAGAATCATGGGCATCATTTATTTTGTAAATTGTTTTTGTCAAAAGTAGCTTATTATTGCCTATTAATGCTTGTACCGTACTCAATATCATTTGTTATATTTTTTTATTATTTTGGTGAAAGTTGTCAATTATTATGACAGAAATTGGCGGACCCCCTGCAGTACCTCTGCGGACCCCCTAGGGGTCGCGGACCCCCGGTTGAAGACCACTGTAAACTTCTTCATTTTTGTTAGGACCCTAGCAGCGGTGTTTTGGATGAGCTGCAATTTACACAGATCATTTAGATCGGCCTGTTAGTAGACCATAACCAAGTCTACTTGAAACAAATGCATGGATGAGTTTTTCACAGACTTGTTTGGACATGAAACCTCTCATTCTTGTTATGTTTTCCAGGTGATAGTAGGCTGATTTAGTTATCGAGTTTATGTGGCTGTTTAAGTTTAGATTGGAGTCTAGGATAACACCAAGATTTCTGACCTGTTTTTTAGTTTGAAGATAGAGAGAATCAAGTTTTGCACTGACTTTCGATCTTTTGTCCGGTGCACCGAATACAATTATCTCTGTTTTGTCCTTGTTCAGTTGGAGGAAGTTTTGTCTCATCCAGGCATTTATTTGTTCAGTGCAAAGAAGACAGTGGAATGCGTGGCGGGGATGTGAAGCATAGGCAGACGCGCAGGCAGATAAGTACTTGTCAGTCTCAGAGTGAGTCCAGACTCATTATCCAACATCATAACAGCTCACTCTACTTGTGTTCTCTCCCAGCCTTCATGAGACCGGAGGCGGAGGTGGGAGACAGGTACACTCACGTCTATGGTACAAACCACTGAGTTACAACTCACTGGTACAGGCAATACTCACAGATAGACAGTACAACTGTATGTCTAGTCTAGTCCGGCCTAGCCTAGCCTAGTCTAGTCCTCAAACCTGTCCTGCTCCAGGCGGTGGTGGTCGTCTAGTCTAGTATCTGATCATCTAGTCTAGTCTGTGACCGTCTAGTCTAGTCTGTTATCGTCTAGTCTGGCCTCACCTCAAACCTGTCCTGCTCCAGGCGGTGGTAGTCCTCCAGCTGCTGCTCCAGGAAGCTGAGGTTCCTGAACTTCTCCACGTACGTCTCATATTGCTTCTGAAGGTCCTCCTCGATCTTCTCATACTCATCCATGAACGCTGGCCTGAGAGAGGGAAGGGGGAGGGGAGGGGTGGGGGAAGATACAGCCAGGAAGAGAGAGAGGGAGTTAGGGAGGGAGGGAGAAAGCAAGAGTGCGAGTGAGGAATTGAAAGAGGAAGAGAAGGAGAGATAGAGAATGAGAAAGAACAAGGAAGAGAGAGGGAGAGAGAGAAAGAGAGAATGAGAGAAGGAGAAAATGAGAGAGGGAGAGAGAAAGTGTGTGCAATTAATGAGCAGCCCTTCAACCAGTCTGGACGTATTCCTTGTAAGTTCTCCTTCTCCTTCGTAAGTGCTTTCTCTGTGTCAGAGGTCTACAGTCTGACCTCTTGACCCCGGGGTGACCTAGGGGCTCGGCGCCCGGCCAGAGAACAGCTTACATCACCCCTCTCTGAGAAGCAGCAATGTCCCAGGACACTGGGGGTGGCTGTGGCTCAGGAAGTAGATCCAGCGTCTAATGATTCGCAAGGCCAGCGGTTCAATCCCCGGCTGGCCAAGTGTCGAGGTGTCCTTGGGCAAGACACTGAACCCCAAATAAATTGCTCCCAATGAGCGGGCCGGCGCCTTGCATAATAGCATGCCGCCATTGGTGTGTTAATGTGTGTGTATGTGTGTGTGTGTGTGTGTGAGAGAGAGATTGGGTTAATAAAAGGCCATTGTAAAGTGCTTTGGAATAAGGCACTATATCAGTGCAATCTATTACACTGGAAACCTCTCTGAATACTGCTCTGGTCTGAGTGTAGAAATAACACAGGCAGACCACTTTCTTCATTACTGCTGTTCCAGCTGGTACACAACACAGACAGATAGATGGACTGGCGGCATATGTAACAGTGCTGTGCAAACATAGAGGAAAGAACAGAAGACCATTGTGTGTGCAGTCTGCCGTGTTCATTAGTTCCCTGTTGGGGAGGTGGTTAATTGTGGATGTCTGGGTGGTCCAGGGAGAGAGAGAGAGAGAGACAGAGACACAGACAGAGAGAGAGAGAGAGAGACAGAGAGAGAGACACAGACAGAGAGAGAGTGAGACAGAGAGAGTGGGAGAGAGAGAGACAGACACAGAGAGAGTGAGACAGAGACACAGACAGAGAGAGACAGACAGACAGAGAGAGAGACACAGACAGAGAGAGACAGAGAGAGACACAGAGAGAGAGTGAGACAGAGAGAGTGGGAGAGAGACAGAGAGAGGGACAGAGAGACAGACACAGAGAGAGTGAGACAGAGATAGAGAGACAGGCAGAGAGAGAGAGAGAGAGAGAGAGAGAGAGAGAGAGAGAGAGGACACTAATAGTACGACTGGAGGAGGTCTCTTTTCATCCCGTCTCAGGGGTTCAACCCTGGGTCCCCCACGCGGGAGGCCAAGACCCAATCGTCTCCCATTAGACCAACACTTCCCAGGCGACCAGATGAAGATGATGATGATGAAGGGCCGTCCTCACCGTACACTCTGCAGCGTCTGCAGCCTCTTCTGGTTCCTCTCCAGCTCCTGTCTCTTCTTCTCTATCTTGGCCTCCAGGCTGGTCTCGTCTGACGCCACATTGTTCAGCATCTCCTTGGTCTTGTCTACGCTCTCCTGCACCACAGAGGAAGACACACACACTGGTGAGAGGGGGGTGGGAGGGCGAGTGTGTGTGTGTGTGAGTGTGTGTGTGTGTGTGTGTGTGTGCGTGAGCGTACAGTCTGTGTCGAGGGAGGGGTATGTGTGTGTGCATACAGGTCTGTGTCGGTGTGTGCGTTTGCATTTGTGTGTGTGTGTCTGTGTGTGAGCGTACAGCTGTGTGTGTGCGTGTCTGTGTGTGGGTGTGGGTGTCTGCATTTGTGTATTTGTTTTGTGTGTGTGTGTGTGTGTGTGAGAGTGTACAGGTGTGTGTGTGTGTGTGTGTGTGTGTGTGTGTGAGTGAGTGAGTGAGTGACATTAACACACCAACACGTCCTTGATGGCAGCTCTCAGGGCCTTCTCTGTCTCGTTGATCTCCAGGGGTCTGCTGATGGCCGCCGTCCTCTTCTCCTGAGGCACCAACAGACAAGTCACACAACCCGTATTCCACCACACACACACACACACACACACACACACACACACACACACACACACACACACACACACACACACACACACTCACTCACTCACTCACTCACTCACTCCAGTGTTTCCTCTATATGCATTTATTGGTGGCGGGCCGCCACGAATGAATTTCCTCCGCCACTAATTGATTCAGTCCACTGAAAAAAAAGAAAAATCCACCTCTGAACATTTTAGCTGATTAAAATATATCTGATCCTAGATCAGCGCTATAATGGATGTTGACTAAAAGTGCACCTAAATCCACGCCCATCTCTCTCTAACCGCTGATCCAAAATCAGATTAATCCTGATTGGTCTAAATGTGAACCGGCATGAGAACCGTGCAGACTCAACCATCCCTGCTCAGCAGTCTTACCTGCCGAAATGCTCGGGCGCCTGTGTTTTCTCCTCGCAAATAACGGGCTAAAAGTCACCGGTAGTACCATCTAAAAGATACAAAAAGCTGATCTAGCTAGCTAGGTGCACAAATAAGATATCACGTTAAATAACTTATTTATTAATTAATAATTATTATTTATTATTAAACGAAAACAGCGACAGATGGATGGATTTTTCAAGAAAAAAGATGTCCCAGACACTTCAAACATTGCTGAAGCTAGCAGTGGCTATGAGCGATCCGAAACTGCATGGCTGGCAGGAGCAAAGGAGCTAGTTGGTGGATCAGCTAACAACGTTTATGGCGGGGTACCACCACCACCACCAGCTACAACTACAGCGGGAGAACAAGCAGCAGCTACTGTGCGCTGTGGTATGTACACCAACATATATTACTTTCGTTTGTTACTTTTATTTGGACTTTGGATTTTAAGACCACTTTAATTCATGAAAAGGCCCAGAGTTTCTTGTTGCAAACGGAGGAAGGACAAACAACAGGTGCGTTGAAACCAACACCCAATCATGCCAGGACGATGGCTAACTTGATCATTTTGATAGACATGATAGCCATCACATCTAGTTGAAAAACTGTCGCAAGTTGAAGAACTCGCGCAAGTTGGAAATACTCGGAAACTTTCGCCAAGTTGGACATACTTTTCCTGTTGTGTTTGAGACGGAGCCAGACTGCTCGTTTGGAAGGACATTGGATCCGTGAGTAACGTAAACCTTCAGAGCTGATGGATGGAAACCGGTATCACAAGTTTATATTCTGTATATTTTTTTGTTTTTTTTGCCATCCTCCCTCTAGTTTATGCGCGCGGACAGGGCTCTCCGCCACTAATGTAAACATTCCTGGAGGAAACACTGCACTCACTCACTCACTCACTCAGGCATAGGCTACACGGCGCTGGATTTGGCTGAAACGCAGATGATCTGATATCGTTTGCTCCTCGCGGCTACACGACTCAGCCGAATTGATATACAGTATGTGCGCATTGTCTACAGAATAGCAAACGTTAAGTTACACAGATTAATAACGTATGCATGCCAAGTGGAGAGGAGATTGATCGGGACTGAATGAAACAGTTGACCCACAAGGCTTGTGCTATAAATAGCCTACACTTGACGAACCAGTGCTGTGATATTATTGATCGTCTTAGAAACATCTTAGCAAGAGGCACTTCAACCATTATAATTTATGTTTATTATGCATCAGCTCTTTTTATACAACCTAAATTTACACAGATTAATAATGTATACATGCCATATCTTGGATGCAGACGTAATGTAAGTGGAGAGAAGATTGATCAGGAGACAATACTACCGAATGAATGAAAATGAATGAATTTCTATTATATTACGGTACTGTCTGTCAATTATATTTGAATGTGGTGTGTGTGTGTGTGTGTGTGTGTGTGTGTGTGTGTGTGTGTGTGTGTGTGTGTGTGTGAGACAGTTAGTGTTCCACCCTGGCGGGGTGTGTGTGTGTGTGTGTTCCTCCTCCTCACCCTCAGGTCCACCTCCTGCCCCAGCAGGTCGTAGAGGGAGGCGCCCTTAGACGTGATGTCAGAGGCCAGCTGACGCGCCGACTTCAACTCCACTACCTGGATCACAACACACACACCTGGCCCGTTAGTCTGTATCACACACACACACACACACACACACACACACACACACACACACTCAGAAGCCTCTGAAGGGCTAGAGGTACCACCTTGATGCTTGATAGCATTCCTCATTCCATTCGATGCATTAAAATGAGCCTGTCCTCCGATTTCTGCCTCCACCAGCCTCGCCTGATCTCTATCTATCTATCCATCTATCTATATGACTCTATACTGTATATGATTCAGCTGTTTCTATCATCCATAGTGACAGAGACAATACAGTCAGTGCATAAATATTTTGGTATATATGGTCCCAGCAGAAATAGAACCCACAACCTTTAGCATTGCTAAAAAGCACCAGGCTCACTGGGACCAACGGAACCACACAGTATGACTGCATCATTTATAATTGACCATTTAGCAGATGCTTTTAATCCAGTGATTTATAATTAGAGTTTACAGGGACATTCCCCCTGGAGTAACTTAGGGCTAAGTGCCTTACTGAAGGGCACACTAGTGGTGGTGTTCCAGGCAGGATTCAAAAGGGATCGGCCTTCCGATGACCTTTCGATCACCACTTCCTATAACCAGTCCAACTCACTGTCTCCTAGGCCAGTGGTTCTCAAATCCTCTCCTCGGGGCGCCCCAGCGCTCCACATATTTGATCTGTTCCACCACCAGCACACCTGATTCAACTAATCAAGTACAAACCATAATTGCTTTGTACTTGATTAGTTGAATGTGGTGCGGCTAGTGGTTCTCAACCCTCTCCTCGGGGCGCCCCAGCCGCACCACATATTTGATCTGTTCCACCACCAGCTCACCTGATTCAACTAATCAAGTAAAAAGCAATTATGGTTTGTACTTGATTAGTTGAATCAGGTGAGCTGGTGGTGGAACAGATCAAATATGTGGTGCGGCTGGGGCGCCCCGAGGAGAGGGTTGAGAAACACTGGTCTAGACCACCAACTACCCCCCCATGCATTGTGGTACACCTGCACACTGGTAGCTGCCAGTGACTCTCACCCTGGAGCCCAGGTCAAACTTGAACTTGCTGTTGTCCTCCTGGGCCCGGTCGCCCGCGGCCAACGCCTTGGTCTTCATGGCGGAGTAGAGCACGGCCGTGATCTTCAGCATCTCCTTCACGGCGTAGCCGTCCGCCTGGTACAAACGCTTGGTGTTCACCTTGATGTGGGCCTTGGTGGCCTGGAACCAGGGGCAGGGAACATTTTATTTACAATTATGTTTTAATATTTATTCTGAGTGGGGCAGTCCCACTCATATGTTTCTTTTTATTGGAGATAAAAAATCTATATAGAGACAGTAGAGATTTGACAGGAAGGATGGGGGAGAGAGAGAGAGAGAGAGAGAGAGAGAGAGAGAGAGAGAGAGAGAGAGAGAGAGAGAGAGAGAGAAGGGATGACATGCAGGATATGTCCGCGGCCAGAATCGAACCGGGAACACTTCGGTTACATGGTCGACTTTCAAATTAGAGATTACAGGGACAGTCTCTCTGGAGTAATTTAGGGCTAAGTGCCTTACTCAAGGGCACACTAGTGGTGGTGTTCCCCAAGATATCAATCACACGATATGAATCAATACAGTATACGGTACAATGAGAGTGTGCCGTGAGAGTTAATCAGTCCAGGCTATAAGCGCTGCCATCTCACCATGAATTGAGCTACTGCCTTGATGAAGAAGATTCTGTCTGACTCGGTGTCCACGTCACTAGGAATGTCCATCTGCGGCTCGTATCTGTGGTAACGTTACAACGCGCACGCACGCGCGCGCACACACACACAGTTAGGGCCTACCTACAACATTATGGGCCCGTTTCACAGACAAGGCTTAAGCCTAATCCTGGACTAAAAAGCATCTTCAATGGAGATTTTACATTGAAAGTGTGATTTAGTCCAGGACTAGGCTTAAGCCTTGTCTGTGAAACCGGCCCAAGGACTTCTGAACTAATTACTTTCAGCCTAGCCCTCCACCAGTCAAACCTGTCTCCACACACCCTCACCTCTTCACGAGCCATATCAGGATCTCCGCCACCAGGGGGAAGTTGGGGCTCCTAAAGTTCTCCATAGAGATCAGGCGAGGGTAACCCAGGGCCCGCATCATCTCTGTGAAATCTTTTCAGGTGAAGAGAAACATTATTCTCGATAATCGATCACCTCCTTGGCATTCACTCACAGGGATCAATAAAACAGCTTGCTTGTTGCCACTTACTTCGTAAGTCTCGAAAGGACATGGTTCGTGTTGATGGCTGATAATATTGACGCAAAAGAAGTCCTCCGGTTTCTGTGTGTGAGAATAAGAAGAATTGTGATTCTATTATTAGTACAGCATCGTCTGCCCGCTAAGTCTTTGCTACACTCACCCTCCTATTCTATCTATCTATCTATCTATCCAGTCAGACTGACAGCCAGGCAGGCTAGCTAATGTAGCACACCTTATAGCTAACATAAACAAACAAACGGGACTGCATCGAAAGAGTCGACATCATATATTACATCACATATCGTATTGATGGAAAACACTCTTCAAAGTGCACTATTTATTCGCGATCACAATACCATAGCTATTTGGTTTTAAATAGAGCTTACTTTGTCTCTAGACTAGATAAGTGGCTAGCTGGCTCATCAGTTTGTGACAATCGTTTCTATGGAATCCGGTACAACCGCAACGGACTCCGTAGACGGACAAACGTAACGGCTTGAAAACGCACTTTCCGAATTTGAGATTTTGGATAGTCAATTTCTAGTATTAGTAGAAGATAGTATTACATAGTACATAGTATTTGTATTAAAGCTTAATTCTACACAATATAATAATGATAACAACAATAATAATACAAATACTCATAATAATAGTCATATAAATAATAATAATCATCATCATTATCATCTTAACGGATTGATTGTATTTACATGCAGAAATCCGAGGGATAATTATTCTAGACATGTTAATTATGATAAACCATGACACATTCATAAAACTCTTCAAACTGATGAAAAAAAACAAATGCACAATAACATACAGTATATACGTGTATATCATGTGTAAACAAGTAGTTGTCAGTGTCCTGGTGTCTCCCATAGATATTATATACATAGGCCTACGTAATACATAAATACGTATATAGTATCTATGGTCTCTCCTACATGTGCAGTCTCTCTCACACGCGTCAGACCATCGACTGATGGCGCTTTTCCATTGACCGGCCTGGCACGGCTCGGCTCAGTTCGCTTCGGCACGCTTTTGAACAGTTCTGGGTACTGCCGCTTTTCCACTATACACAACAGACCAGGAACGAGTAGGAGGAGTAGGCGATAGTAGGCGGAGTTACGCGTCATAACAGCGCGCCATGGTGGTGACGTATATTTTCACGAGACACAACACAGCCACAACAATAGCAACATGGAGGAACTTGAAGCTATCGTATGAATGAATGAATGAATGAATGAATGGTCTTTATTGTCATTGATATAGTACAGGTACCAAACAACGAAATTTGGGAGGGGGGGCTCCCCTGGTGCTAGGAAAAAAAAACTAAAAAACAAGAAGGGAAAGGAGATGGTTTACATAAATAAAGGCTATGTACACTATCCACTATACTATACTATACAAATAAAACACTGTGCTGTACTCTATGCTATGCTATACCTATTCTAACATTTCCTATTCTCTGAACCTTATGTACCCTAGGGTTGTCATATTGCACATAGTGTTATTGCACATTCATTTAAAGTGTCACAGTTTGCAGGTTTGAAATGTACACATTTGTGTTTCAGTATTACACTTGATTTCAATCTAGTAGCTGCCATCAATTTGTCTAGATTGTCCAGGGCCTAGAACCTAGGTCTTTGCTGTGTTCAGGGCCTGAATGGCCCTGGGGTAGAAGCTGAGCTTCAGTCTGTTTGTCCTTGCGAACATGGTCCTGAACCGCCTGTTCGAGGGCAGCCGAGCAAAGTGTTCGTACCCAGGGTGGGATGGGTCTCTGGACTTTCCCATGCCTTTCCCTCGGCATGTGGTATATTATTAACCGTGATTTTTTTGGGAGAGAAAGAGAAAGAGAGAGAGGCAGCTATGTACACATAATAAAGTCATGTTTTTTGAACCCTTAAAACCACTGCCTTCACTTGTCTGCTTTATGAACTGTATGAGCATATGAGATGGCTACTGCCTGGCTACTGGAGGCACCCTTTGCGGGTTAATAACTGTGATTTACCGTGGGTTAGGATAACAATTCAAACGTGTCCGGATAGGGGAGAGGACAGGGAATCCAAAACCATTTGAATGGTGTCGATCCCACACTCCTATCACGGTCGACACAGCGCGGAGCGAATTCCCTGTTAAATCGTTTCTCTCCCCCCGCTGTCAACGGGAGTTTCAACCAGCAGGCGCGGTGCTGCAGGCAGCAGCGGGTGAACTCCCGGTTCATTGAGTTTACGGTTAAAAGCATAACTTCTCGGGGTGTCAGCGCGGTGGTTAAGGGCTCAAAATGACCGTATACCGATGGTGAAGTTAGCAAAGGAGTATTGTGTTTCTACCACCTTCACAGCCGGTGTTATTCACGGGCAAAGACGGTGCATAATAGCGATTTTTGTGTTATGCTTGTTGTAAATAAAAGTTATATGATGCATTGAAATGACATTAAACTAAGATAATACGATGGTCAGCATAATTTTTCTAATCTTTATTAATAAGCTATTACAGAAACTGTAGTGACATTTTCCAAGAGCGAATGTGGTATTTAAAAATGGCGGTTAGTGATGAAATCTATGAACATGGGATGACGATTTCCATTGACCAATCAACGGTGTGCAGCGTCATACGTCACACGCAGCCTGGCAAAAAGGTTCCGGGTCTCAAAAAAGGTTCCTGCCCTGGATGGGTAGCTAAAGAAGCGACCCGACCCGACCCGACCCAGGCCGACAAATGGAAAAGCGCCAAAGAAGCAGGCCAGCCCGGGCTGACCCGGGTCAGCCCTCTAGTGGAAAAGCCCCATGAGACGGAGATCCCTCGCGACGTGCAGGTATAACTGACGTAAGTCATCTGTATTCTTTTATCTAATCTAATCTAATTTAAATAATAATATAAATAATTTTCACCAGAAAAACACACGAGCTGAACTTTAATGTGTTGTTATGTGTAATAATTGTTAATTATGCTCCTCAGCGATATAATAGTGGACGGGTTTATAGCAGCAGAGAATTCAGAATTGTTTCTATGTTGCTGATGCATATTTTCACTTTTTCACTTGCTCTTTTAATGCTGCAATTAAGTTGGTGAAGATTTTTTTAAAATCACATCTTTATAGAAATATCTATAGGAATCTTTGTTTGCGCACATTGTAGCCTGCAGGATCACTCACAAAGCTTTGTAATGAAATAAACCCAAGTATGGGGTATGAAAGGCAATTTGTGGGTTCTAGAGATAGCGCTGCCACCACCTTTTTTTACCGGGTTGGTCCGGGAAACATGTCACATGGATGAGAATTCAGGAAGCACACCAGGGTTTGGTAATAGAAAATACAACGTTCTTTATTTAACAATATATATATAAAATTCATGTGACATAGCTGTTTGGGACAGGGCATAGACCTGAATGGTTCGGGCAAACTCACCCGCAACTAGCCCCGCCCACCTGGAGCCAAAAAAGGGTCATGTTGTTTAATAAATGAGAAATCAAAAGTCAGACCCGCCTTTTCATCAGAGCAACGCATCCGGGTACTTTCCCCTCCCGTAATGTCCACGCCCCTTTTTGGGTGATAGAAGCGGAGAAGTTTGACTGGTGGTCAATGGGAATTTCTGGTCTTTGCTACTTTAATCCGATAAAATAAGAAAACCGTAGTGCTTTTTAGATATTAGGAGCCCAAATCCGATGGCCAGTTAGGCAAACTATTATATAGTGTCGTTGACGATCAATGATCGACGTCGTTATATAGAGAAAATTAATGAAATAGGGGTTGATTCACCAGAGCAGACATACGTCATCTCCCTGTCATCAGGGATTTGTAGTTCTTCAATTGATTTGCCGTGGTCCTAACGTCTTCACCTCCAGTCCCCCCAACAGCGTTTGCTTTCGTTTCTTCTTTGAACATTTATCTCCCATGATTACAATAGAAATATCATGCACAGTAGCACTAGTTGATAGCCGTTATGGGTGAAGGGTTAGTAGGTACTAAGTAGTACCTTAGTAGGCTAGATCAACTGAAGAACTACAAATCCCAGATGATGTTCTTCACACGGAGGATTCCCTTCCTCCAGGACGAAGTCCCCACCCTGCACTACTACTGGGTCCCCCTAGTGGTGAGATACATACATTACTACTGACTGACCCCCTAGTGGTGAGACACATACATTACTACTGACCCCTAGTGGTGAGACACATACATTACTACTGACCCCTAGTGGTGAGACACATACATTACTACTGACCCCTAGTGGTGAGATACATACATTACTACTGACCCCTAGTGGTGAGACACATACATTACTACTGACCCCTAGTGGTGAGACACATACATTACTACTGACCCCCTAGTGGTGAGACACATACATTACTACTACTGGGCTCTCATTGGTAGACATGATACTCACGGAGCGTTCTCATTGGTAGATGGTGACGCTGGGGTCCTACCTGGTCGCCCACGCCTTCTTCAGCGTCTACGCCATGTGTGTGGACACGCTCTTCCTGTGCTTCTGTTCCCGCTCTCTTTCCTCTACACAGCACGCCCTGGGGGCGGGACAGGGGAGGATGCTGGGAAATAGAACATCTGAATAGAACATCTGAATAGAACCAGAACAGAACAGAACATCTGAACAGAACAGAACATCTGAACAGAACAGAACATCTGAACAGAACAGAACAGAACAGAACAGAACATCTGAACAGAACAGAACATCTGAACAGAACAGAACATCTGAACAGAACAGAACAGAACAGAACAGAACATCTGAACAGAACAGAACATCTGAACAGAACAGAACATCTGAACAGAACAGAACATCTGAACAGAACAGAACATCTGAACAGAACAGAACAGAACATCTGAACAGAACAGAACATCTGAACAGAACATCTGAATAGAACATCTGAATAGATGTTCCTCCCTCCCCTCCCCTCCTCCCCCATCCCCACGCTCCCTCCCCTCCTCCCTCCTCCTCCCTCCCCTCCTCCACTCCTCCCTCCCCTCCTCCACTCCTCCCTCCCTCCTCCCCTCCTATGGGGTATTTAATTATCTATGGGGTATTTAATGATCTATGGGGTATTTAATGATCCATGGGGTATTTATTAACAGGGTATTACATGTCTTTGTAATTTGTTCTTTTGTAAAACTTTGGATCAATGAGAATGTGAAGACTTTTCTAAATAAAACGACTTGAATAGTTGTCTGTGTTCTCCATTGTTACTGTTCAGATCATCTCTACCATGTGAGATGTGTTCAGTGTGTTGATCTCTGACAGCAGCAGCCAAGGAAACGTCTCCAAGTCAGGTGTATCTTGTTTACCTCCATTCTCCACACACATTTTAATATTTGATTAAAAAAAAAAGTTAAGTTGTCACCACCATCCTGCGCTTGGTAACAGTGTTAAGTAAAGTCACCATGGTAACAGTGTTTAGTAAAGTAACCTTACATTTACATGTTTGGCATTTAGCAGACGCCTTATTCCAAAGCGACTTACAATCGATACATTTGACTAAGCAAGTGAATCATCAATCCACCAGTCGTAGCAGGAAGAGGAATCTAGCTCAGGCCCAGGGCCATTGGCAGTCGTCCTGATAGAAGAAGAAAGAAAGTATATATTTTTACCGTGGTAACAGTGTTCAGTAGCATAACCGTGGTAACAGTGTTCAGTAGCGTAACCGTGGTAACAGTGTTCAGTAGCGTAGCCGTGGTAAGTGTTCAGTAACGTAACCGTGGTAACAGTGTTCAGTAACGTTGTTTGTTTAGTAACCTTGGTAACAGAGCAGTGTTTAGTAACCGTGGTAACAGTGTTCAGTAACGTTGTTTGTTTAGTAATCTTGGTAACAGAGCAGTGTTTAGTAACCGTGGTAACAGTGTTTAGTAGTGTTTCAGTAATGTAACCGTGGTAACAGAACACACAGGCAGCCGTCAGCAGGTCACATGGCTTTATTCAACAGAAACTGGTCAGAGATCAGCTTTCCACCTCCAACTGAGGACTCCACCACCTGAGTTACTTTATAACAAAGTGCTCCGTCACAAACACATCAAATAAATTAAACCAACATAACCGACTCAGATAATAGATAATATAATACAAGATATATTAACAAAATGTTTAAACATTGACCTGGTTATTTTACATAAACATTTGAGTGTCAGATCATGTTGATCAAGGCATTGGCCCCTCCCTCATAGGCCCCTCCCTCATAGGCCCCTCCCTCCAGGCTCAGAGCCAATGGGAAGGCCCGGTCTCCAGGGGGCAGGACGTGTAGCTCAGATGAGGCTGATTGGCAGCTGGGACATCGAATGGGAGAGCAGAGGCTGGAACACAAGGGAGGAGGAGGGGCTTTGGACTGGAGAGAACCACACGCACATTAATCTACTGGTGTCTCACACACACACACTAAGGCTGCCACGATTAGTCGACTAGTCACGACGACGTCGACTACCAAAATCGTCGCCGACATATTTGGTAATCGCCGTAGTCGCATGTTTTTTGGGAGCTGAAATAAGCGTTTTTTTTGTTTGTTTTTTGCCTAGCACCAGGGGAGCCCCCCCTCCCAAATTTCGTTGTTTGGTACCTGTACTATATCAATGACAATAAAGACCATTCATTTCATTCGATAAGCATTCGTTTTTCTTCCCTGAAGCTGCCACTGGCTAGCGTCTCCCAGTGTCTTTGATGTACATGCGCAGTGTCGGTCATCCGGGGCACACGTGACTTCCCCGGAAAAACAAACAGAGAAATGTCTTCCTGTCCTCGTACCTCTAAAGTGTGGGAGCATTTCAACCACAACGTTGAAAAAAAGAATGTAAAATGTAAAATTTGCAAAGCTGAACTCGCTTATCATGGCAGCACGTCTATGATGCGCGAGCATCTAAAAAGGAAGCACGTTGTGGCAGATGACCAGGAAGACGATGGCTCGTCTCGGTAAGCTAGTTAGCTTGTTATTGGCTAACGATATCGTTACGTTAAAAGCCTTCTTACATTATTTTACGTTGTCATCAAAGCGATACTTATCAAATAGCAAAAAATGTTGTCTTAACGTTACAGTGCTAAGAAGGCGCGTTCTACTATGAGATGAGTGAAGCAAAGCAAAACTTTTGTACTCTGTACAAGTATTTATTTTTGTTTTTGTATTCTTTTGGTTGCCTAGTGCCTAGCCTACCTCATTTCACTCAGCAGTTTGCACCCTCTACTACTCTTTACATTACATTACATGCAAGTGATGCCAGAAATAAATCTGCAAAGTTCATTAAAATATCTATTTTTGAGTGAACAATCATTTTAATTGTCTTTATTTTTAGTTAGCACATGCCTACAACAACAACTAACAACTTCAAGCTAAATTTAGAAGCTGATTTAGAAGATGATAGCTAAATAAGAGCGATTGAGTAATTGTGCGATAAGCTGTAATTTATGATCCGATTAGTCGACTAATCGTTAAAATAATCGGTGACTAGTCGACTATGAAAATAATCGTTTGTGGCAGCCCTAACACACACACACACACACACACACACTTTAGTTTCCATCTACTGGTGTCTCACACACACACACACACACTCACACAGTCTAACAGGAAACGCATCACGAGGAGGCGTGGCCTCACCGTCCATGTAGGTGTGCAGGGTGGCGATGGTGGGCGTGTCCAGAGGCACGTAGGCGGTGTACTGGAGGTCGTCCAGGAGGAGGGGCGGAGTCAGCTGGCTCTGCTGCAGTGATGTCATGGTCTGTGATGTCATGGCGCTCTGGGCCAGGTGGGAGGGGCTGACGTGCTTCTTGTGGCGAGCCCGACAGTTCTGGAACCACACCTGGGGAGGGAGAGGGAGGGAGGGGTTAAAACACTCACCTGGGGAGGGAGGGAGGAGTTAAAACACACTCACCTGGGGAGGGAGGGAGGGAGGGGTTAAAACACTCACCTGGGGAGGGAGGGAGGGGTTAAAACACTCACCTGGGGAGGGAGGGAGGGAGGGGTTAAAACACTCACCTGGGGAGGGAGGGAGGGGTTAAAACACTCACCTGGGGAGGGAGGGAGGGGTTAAAACACTCACCTGGGGAGGGAGGGATGACCCCACCCATGGCTGTTCTAGTGTTAATGACCCCACCCATGGCTGTTCTAGTGTTAATGACCCCACCCATGGCTGTTCTAGTGTTAATGACCCCACCCAGGGCTGTTCTAGTGTTAATGACCCCACCCATGGCTGTTCTAGTGTTAATGACCCCACCCACGGCTGTTCTAGTGTTAATGACCCCACCCATGGCTTTTCTAGTGTTAATGACCCCACCCATGGCTGTTCTAGTGTTAATGACCCCACCCATGGCTGTTCTAGTGTTAATGACCCCACCTACGGCTGTTCTAGTGTTAATGACCCCACCCATGGCTGTTCTAGTGTTAATGACCCCACCCATGGCTGTTCTAGTGTTAATGACCCCACCCAGGGCTGTTCTAGTGTTAATGACCCCACCCAGGGCTGTTCTAGTGTTAATGACCCCACCCATGGCTGTTCTAGTGTTAATGACCCCACCCACGGCTGTTCTAGTGTTAATGACCCCACCCACGGCTGTTCTAGTGTTAATGACCCCACCCATGGCTGTTCTAGTGTTAATGACGCCACCTATGGCTGTTCTAGTGTTAATGACCCCACCCAGGGCTGTTCTAGTGTTAATGACCCCACCCATGGCTGTTCTAGTGTTAATGACCCCACCCAGGGCTGTTCTAAAGTTAATGACCCCACCCAGGGCTGTTCTAGTGTTAATGACCCCCCCCATGGCTGTTCTAGTGTTAATGACCCCACCTATGGCTGTTCTAGTGTTAATGACCCCACCCATGGCTGTTCTAGTGTTAATGACCCCACCCATGGCTGTTCTAGTGTTAATGACCCCACCCATGGCTGTTCTAGTGTTAATGACCCCACCCACGGCTGTTCTAGTGTTAATTGAATGTGGAGGCTGAAATAACCATGGTGACCAGGTGAGAGGTCAGGGGTAACCATGGTGACCAGGTGAGGGGTCAGGGGTAACCATGGTGACCAGGTGAGAGGTCAGGGGTAACCATGGTGACCAGGTGAGAGGTCAGGGGTAACCATGGTGAGAGGTCAGGGGTAACCATGGTGATCAAGTGAGAGGTCAGGGGTAACCATGGTGACCAGGTGAGAGGTCAGGGGTAACCATGGTGACCAGGTGAGACGTCAGGGGTAACCATGGTGACCAGGTGAGAGGTCAGGGGTAACCATGGTGACCAGGTGAGAGGTCAGGGGTAACCATGGTGACCAGGTGAGAGGTCAGGGGTAACCATGGTGACCAGGTGACCTACCTGGATGACCCTGCGGCTGAGGCCGGTCCTCTCCGCCAGCTTCTGCAGCGTCTGGGCGTCAGGGTTGTTGTCCTGGGAGAACTGGGCCTGCATCACCTACACACACACACACACACACACACACACACACACACACACACACACACACACACACACACACACACACACACACAGGTCAGGGGTCAGAGGTCAGGGTTGTTGTCCTGGGAGAACTGGGCCTGCATCACCTGGGGTCAGAGGTCATTTACATTTACATGTTTGGCGTTTAGCAGATGCCTTATTCCAAAGCGACTTACAACAGATACATTTGACTAAGCAAGTGAATCATCAATCCACCAGTCGTAGCAGGAGGCGTAATCTAGCTCAGGCCCGGGGCCACTGGCAGTCGTCGCCAAGGGGGATACTGAAGAGACAGTACAAGGAGGGCAGTAGAGTCTTAAGAGACACAGTAGAGGGGAAAAGCTGGTGTCTCAGGAGACACAGTGCTGGGGGGTGGTAATGTCTCAGGAGGAGCAGTTAAGGTGTAACCTGAAGAGATGGAGGTCTTCAGATGGGGAGTGACACTGCAGTTCTGACAGCCGTGGGAAGCTCGTTCCACCAGCGGGGAGCCAGTGTTGTGAAGAGACGTGACAGGGCAGCGTGACTGCCATGTTGGTGTAGAGGTGGTGGGGCCAGTCGGCCAGCAGAGGTGGAGGAGCGGAGGGAACGGGCTGAAGTTTGGGGGGTTACCATTGCCTGCAAGTATCCAGGGGCTGTCCCTTTAGCTGCCTGGTAGGCAAGCACCAGGGTCTTGAATCTGATGCGAGCTGCTACCGGGAGCCAGTGCAGGGTGAGAAGGAGGGGGGTGACATGAGAGAATTTGGGGAGGTTGAACACCAGATGGGTGGCAGCCCAAAGTCACCTGGTAGGAGCGACCCACCAGGTAGGAAGCAAACCAGGAGTGTGCGGTGCCGGAGATGCCCAGTTCTGAGAGGGTGGAGAGAAGGATCTGGTGGTTGACTGTGTGGAAGGCAGCAGACAGGTCCAGGAGAATGAGAACAGAGGAGAGGGAGGAAGCTTGAGCAGAGTGGAGGGCCTCTGTGACAGCAAGGAGAGCAGTCTCAGTGGAGTGCCCAGCCTTGAAGCCGGATTGGTGGGGGTCCAGGTGTTCCGTCTTCTGGAGATAGTCAGTTGTTGGAGAAAGTCAGACGATGCAGCACGTTCAAGGGTTTTGGAGGGGAACGAGAGAAGGGATACCGGTCAAGGGTAGGTCAGACGGGTCAAGGGTAGGTCAGAGGCCACACACACACACACAGGTCAGAGGTCAGGGTCAGGTATAAACACAAGCAGAGAAACACACTAATGCACATTTACCTGCAGCTGGTCAGCAGTGAATAAGGTTCTGGCTCTCTTGGCTGGTTTGGGTCCAGGACCCTCCTGGTCTGATGACACTGAACCTTCTGTGTTCCCTCCTTTACCTGCAGACAGACAGACAGGTAAGACAGGTAAGACAGACAGGTAACAGTCAGGTAGACAGGTAACAGACAAGCAGACAGGTAGACAGGTAGACAGCTAACAGACAGGTAGACAGACAGGTAGACAGGTAACAGGCAGACAGCTAACAGACAGGTAGACAGCTAACAGACAAGCAGACAGGTAGACAGGTAGACAGCTAACAGACAGGTAGACAGGTAACAGGCAGACAGCTAACAGACAGGTAGACAGCTAACAGACAGGTAGACAGCTAACAGACAGGTAGACAGCTAACAGACAGGTAGACAGCTAACAGACAGGTAGACAGCTAACAGACAGGTAGACAGGTAGACAGCTAACAGACAGGTAGACAGCTAACAGACAGGTAGACAGCTAACAGACAGGTAGACAGCTAACAGACAGGTAGACAGGTAGACAGCTAACAGACAGGTAGACAGCTAACAGACAGGTAGACAGCTAACAGACAGGTAGACAGGTAACAGACAGGTAGACAGGTAACAGACAGGTAGACAGCTAACAGACAGGTAGACAGCTAACAGACAGGTAGACAGCTAACAGACAGGTAGACAGGTAGACAGGTAACAGACAGGTAGACAGGTAACAGACAGGTAGACAGCTAACAGACAGGTAGACAGCTAACAGACAGGTAGACAGCTAACAGACAGGTAGACAGGTAGAGCTCACCGTGGTCGGTGCTGCGGTGTTTGAGGCTGTCCAGCAGACAGTCGTAGTGGGCCTTGCAGAGCAGCCTCTCCTCACCCGGCCCTCCCCCCAGCCTCCCCCCCCCTCCCAGCCCGTACTCCTCCCCCGTGGCCAGCTGACGCTTGCAGGAGACGCAGGAGAAGCAGGCCAGGTGATAGGCCGAGCCCCGCGCACGCCGCACCCAATCACTGGACTGGATGGTCCGCCCGCAGCGCGCACACCGCGTACCGTACTTCCTGTAGAGAGAGAGGAGGGTTAGAGGCTGGGGGAGGTAGAACACCAGGGGAGGCTGGGGGAGGTAGAACACCAGGGGAGGCTGGGGGAGGTAGAACACCAGGGGAGGCTGGGGGAGGTAGAACACCAGGGGAGGCTGGGGGAGGTAGAACACCAGGGGAGGCAGAACACCAGGGGAGGCTGGGGGAGGTAGAACACCTGGGGAGGCTGGGGGAGGTAGAACACCAGGGGAGGCTGGGGGAGGTAGAACACCAGGGAGGCAGCCTCTCAAATGACGGATGTCAAACTACCAACACACCTGACAGGTAGCCATGGTAACTGAGACATTTTGAGACTTTTGTAAAAACATTCCCAACCAATCCCTTGGTATTATACTGGAATCATGTGTACAAAATAGTTGTTGGTACACAGACAGGTAGACAGACAGGTAGACAGACAGGTGAACAGACAGTCTGTTACCTGTGTCTGTTTACTTGAGGACAGGTAAACAGACAGACAGGTAAACAGACAGACAGGTAAACAGACAGACAGGTAAACACACAGACAGGTAAACCGACAGACAAGTAAACAGACAGACAGGTAAACAGACAGACAGGTAAACAGACAGACAGCTAAACAGACAGACAGGTAGACAGACAGACAGGTAAACAGACATACAGTTAAACAGACAGGTAAACACACAGACAGGTAAACAGACAGACAGGTAAACAGACAGGTAGACAGACAGACAGGTAAACAGACAGACAGGTAAACAGACAGGCAGGCAGACAGACAGGTAAACAGACAGACAGGTAGACAGACAGTTAAACAGACAGGTAGACAGACAGACAGGTAGACAGACAGACAGGTAAAGAGACAGACAGACAGACAGGTAGACAGGTAGACAGACAGACAGACAGACAGGTAGACAGGTAGACAGACAGGTAGACAGACAGGTAGACAGACAGACAGTCAGACAGACAGACAGGTTGTAGGTGTTACCTGAAGTAGTCCAGTTTGCAGACAGGTAAAGAGACAGGCAGACAGACAGGTAAAGAGACAGGCAGACAGACAGGCAGACAGACAGGTAAAGAGACAGGCAGACAGACAGGCAGGCAGACAGACAGGTAAAGAGACAGGCAGACAGACAGACAGACAGACAGGCAGGCAGACAGACAGGTAAAGAGACAGGCAGACAGACAGGCAGGCAGACAGGTAAAGAGACAGGCAGACAGACAGACAGACAGGCAGACAGACAGGCAGGCAGACAGACAGGTAAAGAGACAGGCAGACAGACAGGTTGTAGGTGTTACCTGAAGTAGTCCAGTTTGCAGAACACCTCCTGTCCTCTGACGTAGCAGCTGACATGTCTCCCCAGCTGGCTCTGACACACGCTGCAGGACAGACACCTGACGTGCCAGCACAGGTGGTTCACCTGGAACATTAATTAACCCTTAACACAGGTGGTTCACCTGGAACATTAATTAACCCTTAACACAGGTGGTTCACCTGGAACATTAATTAACCCTCAACCCTAAAGAGGAGCTTCCTCTCTGTAAACAAAGTTAGTCAAGTCAATGAGCCAAACTTTGACAGGCCTGTGTGTTGTTGTAAACATTTACAATTAAACAATTAACGGTTAGAAAACGACCTTCGGTTGTCGTGTTGAAGTCACATCAACTCACCTTCAGCAGGTATTTGTCTATGATCTCCAGACCGCAGCTGGTGCACGCGGCCCTCCCGGGAAGGGGGACGGGGAACCCGGGGAGGAGGGAGGCTGAGAGCCCGGGGAGGAGGGAGGTCAGAGGCTGGGAGGTGGAGGTCAGAGGCTGGGAGGTGGAGGTCAGAGGCTGGGAGGTGGAGGTCAGAGGCTGGGAGGTGGAGGTTAGAGGCTGGGAGGTGGAGGTTAGAGGCTGGGAGGAGGTCGACGACGGAGAATAAGACTCGTCTGAAGCACCCTGGGGACACACACATAATGACACTTCTGTCAGGATACATTTGTAAAACAATGAATAAACAAACAAACAAACAAACAAACAAACATTCGCCTCAGCAGAGTCAGCGCGTGTCGTGGTGGAGGTTCTCCCGGAGAGACGCCGAGGGGAGCGGCGAGGTTTGGGGAGGGAGACCCCCGCTGGAGAGGCTGGGTGGCCGGGGGAGTCAGCGCCGCCTACATGACATATAACACAGTTGTATAACATCATATATATATCTCGACATACATAGAACACAACATGTCTACCTCCTCCTCCTCGAGGTCTCCGCTGTGTCGCGGGGAGAGGAGCGTCGCCTCGTGCATCGCAGTCTGCAGGTTGGTCATCCAGGTCTCCGGCGCGCCGACAGCGTTTTAAAAACTTCCTAAAGTTCCTCGCGAGGAACCGTAATAACCGTAATAGCCGTCATAACCGTAATATCCCTCTCGCTAAACAAAGGCGCATTCGTTCCTCATCAAACCAGCAAAATAATAGAAAAAAATGTCGACCCTCTTTTTAAGAAAATTGCTTTAGATACAGAAAGGTGGTCAACACTATTTCTATCATTATGGGGGGAAATCAATGTCCTGAAGATGAACTGTATCCCGAGATTGAATTACCTGCTCCAATGCCTTCCTATTGTCATACCCCAGGTGTATTTCAAAAGGTTTGACCAAATTTGGCAAAAGTTTCTATGGAATGGTAAACGTGCTAGGATAAAGTTGGAAAGCTCCAAGTCCCGATCAATAAGGGTGGTATGGGTTTACCTAAACTAATATTGTTTCACTATGCCTACTGCCTGAGACACATTGCTCAGTGGACACTGCCACCTGAAAGGGCCCCTCCTTGGTTTGAGATTGAGCAAAAATTGCTTTCCCCTATTGCCCCTATACATTCTATGTCCAGCAAATTATCATTTGAATTACGATCCCATCCTATAATAGCCAACCTCTACAATGTATGGAAGAAAATATCTAAGTCCTTTAAAGTAAATGTCTATCTTAACTCTGAATCTTGTATTTGGAATAACCCCAAATTGCAAATAAATAAGTGTTCCTTTATATGGAAGGAATGGGTAAGAAAATGAATTGTAACATTAACAGACATATATGGGGGAGATGGTCTGAAATCATTTGAGGAGTTGGTTAATGAATATGGGTTGCCTAGACATGATTTTTGGAAATACTTGCAACTCCGCCATTTGCTGGACAGTATTCTAGGTAAAGGAATCACACCTCAACAGTCAACTCTTCTGTCTGAGATTACAAAGATAATGGGTAGGGGACATGAGGCGGCTATCTATTATAAAATGGTTTTCCAACAGACGGTTAAGGTATCCTATGCATTGATGGTAATTTGGTCAGTTGATTTGAAAATTGATTTCACAGAAAAAGAATGGGACAAAATATGTGAGAACATTAAGAGAGTATCGAGAGACATTAAAATTAGATTGATCCAGTTCAAGGTTCTTAACCGGTTCTACTGGACCCCCTCCAGGATGTTCAGGCTGAAGCTCAAGGACAATGCTGATTGCTGGAATTGTTGCAGGCCGGAAGGGACCCTGGTTCACTTACTTTGGGAATGTCCTATGATTCAAAATTACTGGCGAAAGATCCACGAATGGGTGCAAAACATTACCCAGGACAACTTTTGTCCGAGACGGTATGTTCTCAGTGATCCACAAATGACGTCTCTATGTGGAGCTGCAGAATTTATTCAGACCAGTATAATGGTTGGAAAACAAATAATTATGAGACACTGGAGGAACACAGGGGAGCCGTCTTTCCAGGAATGGCTTATGGAGTTGGCAAAGGTGGCAGCATACGAACAAATGTCCTTCAGTACTATGGACAGAACTGAACAATACACAGCAAAATGGGGAGGCTACTTGAGATATATTGCTAGTCGGTTGTAAGACTTAAGTTGACAAATTGGATGAGTGATGAATGTAATCTATGGGTGCATTTTTATTTTTATTTTATAGTTTGTTATTTTTTCTGTATTATTTCTGTTTGATGACAGCAAGACTTATTCGGTGATATTGTTACCATTTTATACAAAAGTTGTATAAGTCAAGAAATGTGTTAATTGAACAATTCAATAAAATACTGATTACAAAAAAAACAAAGGCGCATTCGGTATTCCTACATAGGTTGACGAAACCTGGAAAAGAGGCTGACTCTGTCTCCGATAGAGAGGCTGGAGAGGTACACAGACAGACAGGTACACAGACAGACAGGTACACAGAAAGGTGCGTTCCAACTTTATCAGTGAGGAGAAGGCTTTTGGCATCCCTGCATAGAGTACAGCCTAAGCAACTATTCTTTGAGAACAGCCACCGGAGACGTCTGGTCCAGTCACTCCACTGTTCGCTGGTCCAGCCAGCCAGAGGGACCCCAGCATCTTCGCACCCCCCATCTCCAGCAACAGGCGGGTGGTCATCAGCATCATCATCCTCTTCCTCATCTCCTCCGACCTCTTTTGTTGTTGTCTTCCTAACGTTAGTTTCCACGTTAGCTTCTTCTCTTGGCTTGTCTTGTTGTGTCTCTTCAGCCCCCACAGTAACGTTAACGTTAGCTGTCAAGTTAGCATTAGCACTAACGTTAGCTGTCAAGTTAGCATTAGCACTAACGTTAGCTGTCAAGTTAGCATTAGCACTAACGTTAGCTGCCTCTTCTCTCGGCTCTGTTGGAGCAGCATCAGATGTGCTACCACCACCAGCTTCAGATGGATTTTCCTCTTCATCATTTTGTTTAGACTTCTTTGGATAGAAATCGCCCAAGGTGAGTTGCTTTCTTCTTTTCAACATCTTTTCTTCTTCTTTTCACTGTCATCAACAATGGCGCGCAGCCGCAAAGACATATTACTGAACGGGCCTACCGGGCCCAGGCCCAGGGGCCCCAGAGATCAGGGGGCCCTTTGCATTTCTTGTCGCAGGGATGCCGGTAGAAAATGTCCTACTGTAACTGGGACAAATGAGATTCCTTATATGAACGTAAAAAAACTATTTTGAATATACTTTTGAATATACTATTTTGAACAATTTTATAGGGGCCCACGTCTTGCAAAAAAAAGAGAAGCTTGTGTGGGCTACATAGTTTCTATAGCCTACTCAGATTCTAATGCGAATACAGGCTACATTCCCATTAGATTAATGAGTAGGCTATAGAAACTAGACACTAGAGGGCGCAA